>NC_045986.1:8767922-8837922 GCF_010909765.2 Amblyraja radiata | reverse complement strand
ACATCCCATTAAGAAAGCACTAACTTTATCCTTTCCTGCATCGATTAGAATTAGACGTCAGGAGAATGGGAAGAAAATATCTTCCACGCTGATTGAAACCAGTGTTCAGTCAAGGTTGGATTTATATGTGAAACACTTTGTATTGGTCACCATGTTATAGGGAAGATGGTGTCAAAGGTGCAGAGAAGATTTACGAGGATGTTGCCAGGACTCGAGGGTCTGAGCTATAGGGAGAGGTTGAGCAGGCTGGGCCTCTATTCCTTGGAGCACAGGAGGATGAGGAGTGGCCTTAAAGAGGTGTACAAAATCATGAGTGGAATAGATCGGGTAAACGCACAAGAGTCTCTTACCCAAAGTAGGGGAATCGAGGACATAGGATTAAGGTGAGGGGGAGGGGGGGGAACCTGAGGGGTAACTTTTTTACACAAGGGGTGGTGGGCATATGGAATGGGCTGCCGGAGGTACTTGAGGCAGGAACTATCGCAACATTTAGGAAATTTTTTGACAAATACATACTGTAGATAGAATACGTTTAGAGGGGTATGGGCCAAACGCAGGCAGATAGGACTAGTGAAGATGGGGCACATTGGTCGGTGTGGACAAGTTGGGTCGAGAAGCCTGTTTCCATGCTGTATGACCCTATGACTTCACACTTGTCACCTCAGTCAAATGTTTCAGATGAAAAAGGTTATAGATGGGTTTATGTTAGAACGTCGAACATTGAACAGTACAGCACAGGAACAGGCCCTTGACCCTAGAGTGTCCGTGCCAGACATAATGCCAAGATTAACTAATCTCCTCTGTCTGCACGTGATCCATATCCACCCCCCGCCATCTATGTAAAAAACCTGACCTGCACATCTGCTTTAAACTTTGCCCCGCTCACTTTAAAGCCCTTTTCCACCATGGGAAAATGATCCTGACTGCTGACTCTATCTGTACCTTTGATGATTTTATATGCTTCTATTGGGTCTCCCCTCAACATCCGGCATGCAATGGAAAACAATCCAAGTGTGTCCAGCCTCTACTCTCTAA
Organism: Amblyraja radiata; assembly: GCF_010909765.2. Classification (NCBI taxonomy): domain Eukaryota; kingdom Metazoa; phylum Chordata; class Chondrichthyes; order Rajiformes; family Rajidae; genus Amblyraja; species Amblyraja radiata. The sequence goes on along the minus strand of NC_045986.1, from coordinate 8,836,887 downwards.
TCCAGGCAGGTCAGGTAACAAATAAAACACAAAGTGCTGGAATAACTCAACAGGTCAGGCAGCATCTATGGAGGGGTCAAGGAAAGAGCGTTCACGTCACGGCCCTGTTTTCACCAATCTTTCCACCACCACGCAGGCACAAGAAACGACAAGACAAACACCATTGTATGCAGATGCCGAGAAATGTGTTCAGCTCTGGCTGGACAACTTCTAATCTTGTGCGTGGACTCGATAAGAAGAAGAAGCATCTATGGAGAACATGGATAGGTGATGTTTCAGATCGGGGCCCTACTTTAGGCTGGTGGTGGTGGTGGTGCGGTAGAGATAGTAGCAACTGAGAAGGGGCAGGACAAAGCCTGGCACGTGATAGGTGTACACAGGTGCGGGGGGGGGGGGGGTGATAGGCAGATGGCTGCATATAGGCCAGAGATGAGAAGAAAAAGGATGTGAGATAGGATAGAAGATTTGCGAATTGTGAAGCCAGAGGAAGGAATATAGATGGAAGAGGAGTGTGAGTCTAGGTGGGGTTCAGGGAAGAGAGGATGGCAGAGGTAGGAGGGGGGTGGGTTGGTAGGTTTATTGCATAAAATTGGAGAATTCAATGTTCATACCATTAAGTTGTAAGCTAGCCAAGCAGAATGCATGGTGCTGTGCCTCCAGTTTGCGTTTGGCCTGACTCTGGCAATGGAGGCGGCCCAGGACAGAAAGGTCAGTATGGCAATAGGAAGCAAAGTTAATGTGTTTAGCAACAGGGAGATCCAGCAGGCCTTGGTCTTACCGATGTACAGGAGGCCACATTGCGAACATTGCATGCAGTTAGATGAGGTTAGAGGAGGTTCATGTGAAGGACTGCTTGGTTCCTGGATGGAGTCGTGTGGGGGAGGTAAAGTGACAGGTGTTGCATCACCTGCGGTTGGAGGGGAATGTGCCTGGGACGGGGGTGGTTTGGGTGGGAAGCGATGGGTGAACCAAGAGTTTGCGGAGGGAACGGTCTCTGTACAAGGCGGAAGGGGGTGGAGATGGAAAGACGTGACCGGTGGTGGGATCTCGTTGGAGATGACGGATTAGTTGGAGAATGATGTGTTGGATGTGGAGGCTAGTGGGGCGAATGGCAAGGACCAGGGGCACTCTATCCTTGTTCCTTCTGGGAGGAGGGAGAGCAAGAACTACAGGGCAGATAGATCAGTAGGACTGGATGTTACAATCCCTAAAGTTTTTCACTACAATGGACATTTGGTATTCTTGGGGGTGACCACTAGGTGATTTTGCTACCAATCAGACACGCAGGTCATGGGGAGAACGCACAAATTCCTTACAGACAGCACCCGTAGACAGGATCGAATCCTGGTCTCTAATGCTGCACGGCAGCGACTCTACCACTGCGCCACCGTGCCGCTCACGAGGATTCATTTCCACAAGATAGAGTGCCCTGTGCCCAAACTCATCAGCATGGAAAATGGCCCTTCGGCCCACCGAGTCCAGGCCGACCATTGAACACCCATTCACACTAGTTCTATGTTATCTCACTTCCTCATCCACTCCGCACAAACTTGGGCCATTTTACAGGAGCCAATTAATCTACAAACCCACACGTCTTTGGGAGGAACCGAAGGTCAGGATAGAACCTGGGTCTCTGGCGCTGTGAGGGAGCAGCTCCAGGCACACAACACCTACACAAATATATTGCCCTGCACATCTCCTTTATACTTTGCCCCTCCCATCTTAAAGCTGCACCATTTAGTATTTGATATTTCCACCTTGGGAAAAAGGTTCTGCCTCTTTACCCTATCTATGCCTCTCATAAAGCTGCATCGTGAAATTTGTCTAAGTATCACAAGGTGACTTTGCTAAATGTGAATAATAGAACTTTTATTATGGGTATGTTTTGACAAAATAACTTACCCCCAAACCACACACCCTCACTCCTCCCCAGGTACCTTCCCCTGTAACCGCAGAAGATGCAACACCTGTGCCTGTACCTCCTCCCTCACCTTTGTCCAGGGACCCCGACAGTCCTTTTAGGTTAGTCAAAGGTTCACTTGCACCTCCTCCAACCTCATCTGCTGAATCCGTTGTTCAAGATGTGGACTCTTATACATCAGCGAGACTAAACGTAGACTGGGCGATCGTTCCGCGGAACGCCTTCACTTAGCCCACCTGAACCTACCTGATCTCCCGGTTCCCAAACAATTTAATGCTCCTTCCCATTCCCACACTGACCTTTCTGTCCTAGGTCTCCTCCACTGTCAGAGTGAGGCTAAATGCAAATTGGAGGAACAGCATCTCATATTTTGCTTGGGCAGCTTACAGCCCAGTCAGGGGCTGAAATCCCGGGGGGGCCAGGGGGGAACACGTCCCCCCTCTGTTTTGAGAGGTGGGGGTCATCCCCCCAAGATTTTGTAATCCGGATTTTAAAACCCGGTGAAAACTCCGCTTTCCGCGAGACAGTGGGGGTGGGACTGATGATCGAGGGCGCCGATTGGACGAGAGAGACGTCGGTCAGCAGGCAATGGGGGCGGGACATGATGATTCAGCTTGATTATTGGGGGGGGGGGGGGTTGGGACTGAGGATAGCGTGCGGTGATTGGAGGAGGGAGACCTGCCAAAACACTCTTGGCACAGACCTGCGCCTCATCCGCAGCCAGGATCGATCCCGGTCTTCGGCGCTAGCCCGTCCCAACCCGAGTGCCCCCCCCCCCCCCCACAGGTGGCCAGAGAGGTCAGGTCAGACGGGAGCTGTACCCCCAGGTCCACAGCCAGCGCAGAGAAGCAGCGCTAATCCCAGCTCAACACTGCCTGTCCCACCAGGTTAACCTACAGCCCTGCCTGGACTTACGGGAAATATGGCCCAGGTTTACAACCAGCGCAGAGAAGCAGCGCTGGTGTCCCGTCAGGGCTGTAGGTTAACCCGGCAAGACAGGCAGAGTTGAGCTGCATTTAGCGCTGGTTTGAGCCTCCGAAGCCTCGCGCATGTGTGTGAGTATGCACATGCAAAGGAATTGTGTCCCCCCCTGTCCCCCGGTCCCCTCCATATTTTGATAGCGATTTCCGTGCCTGTTCAGTGGTATGAATATTGATTTCTCTCACTTCAGGTAGCCCCGGCATTCCCTCTCTCTCTCTATCCCTCCCCCACCCAAGTTGCACCAGCTTCTCGTTTTCACCCAACAAACAGCTAACAATGGCCTGTTTCACTGACTCCCATGGCTATCTGGACTACACTTCTTCCCACCCTGCTTCCTGTAAGGACTCCATCCCCTACTCCCAATTCATCCGTTTGCGCCACATCTGCACCCAGGATGAGGTGTTCCACACCAGGGCATCGGAGATATCTTCATTCTTTAGGGAACGGGGGTTCCCCTCTTCGACTTTAGATGAGGCTCTCACCAGGGTCTCTTCTATATCCCGTAGCTCCGCTCTCACTCCCCATCCCCCCAATCGTAACAAGGACAGAGTCCCCCTTGTCCTCACCTTCCACCCTACCAGCCGTCACATACAACAGATAATCCTCTGACATTTTCGCCACCTCCAACGCGATCCCACCACTGGCCACATCTTCCAATCTCCTCCCCTTTCGGCTTTCTGCAGAGACCGCTCCCTCCGTAACTCCCTAGTCAATTTGTCCCTTCCCATCCAAACCACCCCCTCCCCTGGTACTTTCCCTAGCAACCGCAGGAAATGCTACGCTTGTCGCTTTACCTCCCCCCTCGACTCCATCCAAGGACCCAAGCAGCATTTCCAGGTGAGGCAGAGGTTCACCTGAACCTCCCCCAACCTAATCTATTGCATCCGCTGCTCTAGGTGTCAACTGCTCTGCATCGGTGAGACCAAGCTCAGGCTTGGCGATCGCTTTACCCAACACCTCCGCACAGTTCGCATTAGCCAACCCAATCTCCCAGTGGCTCAACACTTCAACTCCCCCTCCCATTCCGTATGAGACCTTTCTGTCCTGGGCCTCCTCCATGGCCAGACAGAGTCCCAGTGCAAATTGGAGGAGCAGCACCTCATATTTTGCTTGGGTAGTTTACACCCCAGCAGTATGAACATTGACTTCCCCAATTTCAGGTAGTCCTTGTTTTCTCCCTCCTTCCCCTCCCCTTCCCAGTTCTCCCACAGCCCACTGTCTCCGCCTCTTCCTTTCTTCTTCCCATCCCCCCCCCCCCGCCCCCACATCAGTCTGAAGAAGGGTCTCGATCCGAAACGTCACCTATTCCTTCGTTCCATAGATGCTGCCTCACCCGCTGAGTTTCTCCAGCTTTTTTGTCCACCTTCCTGTTTCTTTCATCATCGTTACTTTTTTGCACATCTTTCATTCATTGTTCTTTATCTCTCTACATCATCGTCTATATCTCTCGTTTCCCTTATCCCTAACCAGTCTGAAGAAGGGTCTTGACCCAAAATGTCACCCATTCCTTCTCTCCTGAGATGCTGCCTGACGCACTGAGTTACTCCAGTGTTTTGTGTCTATCTTCGGTTTAAAACAGCATCTGCAGTTCCTTCCTACACTACAGAACATTCCTGGTTATGGTGCCTGTAATTTGACACCATGGCAGTCAGCAACTTAATGGCAGGTTTATTGATTTGGTTCTGACAATTCAAGGATCGCTGGTCTTTGAAATTAAAACTGAAAATGTTGGCAATGTTTAGAAGGCCAATCAGCATCCACTGAGATAACTAACAGAAGGCTACATTTTACACGCTTGGTCTTGGCTGTCTTTAGCGATACACCCCACTTCCAAACATGCATAAATATGTTTCTCCATCCAAAGCCACAAGAAACCGCAGCCAGTTGTGGATGCAGCCCCAGGCATCACACAAACCAACCTCCCTTCCATTGACTCCATCTACACCTCACGCTGCCTCGGCAAGGCCACCAGCACAATCAAGGACCAGTCTCTCCCCTCTCCCATCAGGCAAGGAATACAGAAGTGTGAAACCGCACACCTCCAAATCCACTGGACTTTATCTTGCACCAAAGGTGACTCTCTTCATCCTGTATTTGTACACGATGGACGGCTTGATTATAATCATGTACTAGACTAAGTGGGACCTGTTGGGTCCCAGTCACATGGGAGGCCTGGTCTCTTAATGTAACCCATTCCCCAACGCAATATTCCACCACTCACCCGTTCCCCCAATGCGTTATTCGACCACTGACCCATAGCCCCTAACTGCGCAGGCGCGGCTGACAGGTTACCGTTGTGATGCCCCTGATCCCCTCACCTCCCCCACTCCGTCTCTTGCCCTCCCCCCCCACACACTCACTCCATCCGCCCTCAACCCCACCCCCCCCCCCCCCCATCCACTCTTAGCAGCTCTCCGGTGGCACAGCCATTCCCGCCTATTGGGGTCCCATTGTGACGTGCTGTGTGGATCGGGGGGATTTGGGGGCGGAGGGGGAGAGTGCTCTGAGAAAATACGGGGGTTGTGGGAGGTATCACGGGGGAGGGGGGAAAGAGCCAGCGAAGGGGTCCACTGGTCCGCTGGTCGCTATCCTCCGCCAAGATCAGATTCTCCGCTTTCCGTTTGGCGACATTTCCCGTGCCGGGTTGGGCCGTTTCCAATCCTTCCGAAAATTGTGTCCGTTTGGAAACCTCCGCCGGCCATCCACCGCTCCAGTAAAGACGCGATGACGCAGGAAGGGGCGGACCGGCCTGTGGAGTGACAGGAGAAAAGACCAATCCACGTGGCGCAGAACGGCAGGGGAGGAGATCAATCTGCGCGCGCGCGTATTTTAAGATTTTTAAACCACGCTAAAGTTTACATTAGACCATCCATCGGAACGAAACTTAGTGCAATCGCAGCACAGGAACACAGTGAGTAAGCTGGTGAAAAATCGTAGCGCTATCGCGTACCGTTTTTGCCAAATGAATGACAGCGCAACCTGAAGATAACAAGATCAGAGCTTTAATTATAGATAGATAGATAGATAGATAGATAGATAGATAGATAGATAGATAGATAGATAGATAGATAGATAGATAGATAGATAGATAGATAGATAGATAGATAGATAGATAGATAGATAGATAGTCTTTCTGATTACTGTATAGCTCGCAACACAGAAGCTTTTTACTGTACCTCGGTACAATGCCAATAACCTAAACTAACTAACTAACTTATCCCAAAATAATTGATTCATGGTTCATGGACACAGTAACTTTTGATTTGAACTTACATCTTGAAAGAGCGAATTGGAAGGAGTTGGAAGTTGAAATTCAAGCCTTTCAGTCCAGGTAAACACCCTGTACCCACATATTCCAGATTTAGTTTAGATATACAGCGTGAAAACAGAACCTTCGGCCCACAGAGCCTGTACTGTCCAACATAGAATCTGTTGTTCTATCTAACACATTTACAGCGGCAAATTAACTTACCAACCTGCACGCCTCTGGGATGTGGGAGAAATCCGAGCACCCGGAAGAAACCCACACGGGCACAGGAACAACGTGCAAACTCCACACAGAGAGCACCCGAGGTCAGGATTGAACCCAGGTCTCTGGCGCTGCGAGGCAGCAGTTCTACCCGCCGCACTACTGTGTTCCACCCCCTTTCAGTTGCTGCCTTGCGTTACTAAAGGGTTAATCAAAAATGATGGCGTTACTCTATGGAGAAGGAATGGATGGCGTTTCGGGTCAAGACCCTTCTTCACCTATTCTATTCTCTCCAGAGCTGCTGCCTGTTCCGCTTAGTTACTCCAGCATTTTGTGTCTATCTTCAGTGTAAACTGGCATCTGCAGTTCCTTCCTACACATTGCTGGTGTTACAACCTGTTTTAGAAAATTAATGTCTAAGGAACTAAACCAAGCGATTTGCTGCATTTCTAGTTATCATGTGTAATATTCAAATTAATTATATATACTCTGCGCTGTGGCCTTTATCCGATTGACCTTCCCTGGGCAATTGTTCACTCCTTGAAATGCTCTAATTTACTGTGTGAGTCGTGTCAGAAATAATTTTGGTTTAAAGTTAATAATTATATGTGCTATCAGTCTGATGTGAAAAATCCTGAAAAAAATGTACAAAATGTCAAATTTTAAAAAGCAGCCCTGAGAAAAAAAAAGCAAAGCCGATTTTTTTTTACCCTTGCCCGATTATCTCAAGCGTTGAGGACCAATACTGAAAAAAAGCCCCAGCCTCTTGAATGCTGGAATGTTTCTACTCATTGCATTTTCTTTGAATGCTCCTGGAAGTTGACAGATAGCTGGAGTTAGTCATATGTTCTAATAGGAAAATAGTACTGTTGAATTCTTTTAAACTGCAGCTGTTTGCCAAGCAATGTTCTCTGACATTCATGCTCTCTGTAATACAATGGTAAAAATAGCTCATTATAAATCTCGCTTAATCTGACACTTTTTATCTTATATGGAGCAATTTGACATCAGCAAAAACAAAGAATGTACATGAAAAAAAACAACGTTTGATGGGATCTTGGAATCCTACAGTAACGCCGGAAAGACTTCATTCTGTCGTCTATGAGGTGATCGCAGTTAGCTCTGAACGGCAATTTTCAATGGTGTTCGTGGGGTGTGGAGTCAAGGGAAGAGCCTGGTTGCCAGGTGTTGACAAGGTGCAGGTGTGGCCCATATTCTGCACCTTCGCTGCGGCACTCACCTGGGATGCTTTGCTCCTCACTTACAGGCCGAAAATGGGATGCGTTCTCTAAAAACACGATGCCTGATCTCCAGAGAAAGAGGGAGGCAGTGCCAAACCTGTCTCTCATCCTCAGGTTTACCATCAAATAGTGAAAGGCCTGGATAGAGTGGATGTGGAGAGGATGTTTCCACTAGTGGGAGAGACAAGGACCAGAGGTCATAGCCTCAGAATTAAAGGTCGTTCGTTCCTTTAGGAAGGAGATGAGGAGGAATTTCTATAGCCAGAGGGTGGTGAATTTGTGGAATTCATTGCCACAGAGGGCTGTTGTGACCAGGCAGTGGATATTTGTAAGGCAGAGATAGATAGATTCTTGATTAGTATGGGTGTCAGGGGATATGGGGGGAAGGCAGGAGAATGGGGTTAGGAGGGAGAGATAGATCAGCCAAGATTGAATGGCGGAGTAGACTTGATGGGTCGGATGGCCAAATCCTTCTCATATCACTTATGAACCTGAACTTATCAAGCTGTGTGTAGATCATGGAGAGGTCCTGGGGTGTGGGCATTCGACGTAGGAAAGACAAAAGATTTTGATATTGACTTGAGAGAGTTTGAATTTGTGGAATTCTCTGCCACAGAAGGCAGTGGAGGCCAATTCATTGGATGAATTTAAACGAGAGTTAGATAGAGCTCTAGGGGCTAGCGGAGTCAAGGGATATGGGGAGAAGGCTAGCATGATTGTGGGTGATCAGCCATGATCGCAATGAATGGTGGTGCAGGCTCAAAGGGCCGAATGGCCTCCTCCTGCACCTATTTACTTTGTTTCTAATCTTTAGATCTAGACATGATTGGAAAAGTTGCAAGGGGAGTTTTAAATTATCAAATTAGCTGAGAATTTGAATTGCATTTGTAAAAATCAGTAAGTAATAATTGATGCTGCTTCTGCACCTAATCCCTGCACTTGCAAGTTCCATTTGTCCATTACCTTTCCCAGAAGGGTAAGGTTGTTTATACTGTAGAGTGATACAGTGCGGAAACACTTCGGCCCAACTTGCCCACACCAGCCAACAAGTCACATCCACACTAGTCCCACCTGCCTGCATTTGGCCCATATCCCACCAAACTTGCCCTATCCCTGTGTCTGTCTAACTGTTTCTTAAACGTTGGGAGAGTTCCCTGCCTCAACTACCTCCTCCGGCAGCTCGTTCCATTCACCCACCACCCTTTGCGTGAAAAAGTCACCCTCAGATTCCTATTAAATCTTTTCCCCTTCACCTTAAACCAATGTCCTCTGGTTCTGTTTCTCCTGAATTTCCTATTGGATTATCGGTAACTTGCTTATCCTTATGACCTTTTGTTTATTTTGTATGACAAGCAGGTGGTCTCTGGATTCTGAGCCCAATGACATATCCATAACTCTCTCTCTCTCTCCCTCTCGCTCTCTCTCTCGCTCTCCGCTCTAATGTTTCCATCATTCTGAAAACAAAGATACGTTCCAAAACCGCTTAACGCCAGTATTTGCATAATTCCGCGCATCCTTGACACTCTGATATTCCAGAGGGCACCGTGGGTCAGGGATAGAATCAATTTGTGTGATTACAGAGGTCAGAACGCGGAGGGGAAGCAGCAGGCACTTGAACCACAATGCCATTCTTGGTCAATCAGCTGTCTGGTTTGCGTTGGAAATGTCTCCTCCGCTGGCCCGTTTGCTCAGGGCTTAGTTCTCGTTCACCTTTGATAACTGTTAAAGATTCATGCGGTGTGGAGGAGAGCACAGGCTCGGGGCAGTCAAGGGATAAGTGTTCAATTTAAATTCACTGAGTGGAGCCGTCAGCTTCTTTGCTGGTGGTCCCCGCATCAATGTCAGCCTCGGGTGTCATTCCCACCCGACCTTGGCGGTGGGAGTTTGGAGTTCTTCACCGTGACTCCGGAGTCAGTAGGAAAAGACAGACCAAGTGGAAGTTGAGATCCACCTTACAAACATATCCCCCCCCCTCCCCCCCACCTATTCTCCTGCGCTTGCATCCTCTCCCCCACTCTCACCACGCTCTTGATTAGGACCGGTGTCAGGGGTTATGGGGAGAAGGCAGGACAATGGGGTTGAGAGGGAAAGATAGATCAGCCATGATGGAATGGCGGCATGAACTTCATGGGACGAATGGCCTAATCCTGCTCCTATCACATGAGCATGAACACTCCAGACAAAGGTCAAGATGATCTGATTCAAGCCTTTAAGTTAAACCCCTGTCCCACGGTACGAGTTCATTCCAACAGTTCTCCCGAGTTTGCCCTGATTCGAACTCGGAGATTTACGGAAAAGGCTGCTCGTCGGTACTCGGGGCTCTCGTTGACATTTTTCAAGATGTTGAAAAATCTTCATGAGTCTTCCCGAGCTTACCTGCTGTTAGCAAGTCTTCCCGAGCTTACCTGCCGTTAGCGTTACGAGCCGTCCCCGAGCTCCGACGTACCCGCTACGTTCATTCTCCGTGCTTACGAGTTTAATTTTTTGTAAACTCGGGAGAGCTCTTGGAATGAACTCGTACCGTGGGACGGGGCTTTTCATAAGTTATAGATATATAATAGTGGAAGCTCGTAATATTTTCATACATCTGGCTTGCTTATTCTCTATTTACCATTGTCTTTTCATACATCCTTTTCCAGTTTTTAACGTTTACCCAATCTCTGACCTCCCACTAATCTTGGCAACATTGTACGTCTTTTCTTTCCACGTGACTTTTAACTTCTTAGCCACAGATGGATCGCGCTCTTGTAGAATCTTTATATATTGTTGGAATCTATTTGCAAAAATGATTATCTCAAACATCTGACACTGTTAATCCACATTGTAACTAACTTCTAACCTAATTTTGTTGGACAACTTACATCTCTGCCTTTGAATCAGCTCATTTTGGTTTAAGATTGGTTCAAATTCTCAAGCTGAATGTAAAATGTTATCTTGTTATGATCAGTCTCCTCTTGAGGATCCTACCCTACAAGATCATTAATTAATCCTATCTTATTGCAGACGATCAGATCTAAAATAACCAGCCCACCTTTTGCTTCAACAGCATATTGTTACAATAAACTGCCCCATATAAATGCGATGAACTTGTTCTCAAGCCTGTCCTTGCCAATTTGCTTTGTCTAATCTTCCCGATTTCAATATCATAATTTTTTTTTAATCATAATTAATTTATTGTGGTGTTCCGGAATCATACCTTGTTAACAGATTTAACATAACTCATTTTCTCATGTACCCTTCTGAATATTTCACTCCCAGCTCCAGTTACCTTGAGGCCAGGTCACTATCATTATTTGTTGATTGTATCAATTACATTTACATTGTTATGAATACATGTGGATGAAGAGAATTTAATATTATATTTGATCCTGACTTCAGGTGCTGTCTAAGCGGAATTTGCATGTTCTCCCTGTGACCTTGTGGGTTTCCTTCAGGTGCTCCGGCTTCCTCACACATGCCAAAGACGTGCAGGTTTGTAGGTTATTTGGCTTCTGTAGGATGGAACTAGTGTACGGGTGATGGCTTATCGGTGCAGACTCGGTGGGCCTGTTTCCACGCTGTATCTCTAAACTAAATTAAACTCTAACAGAGGCTGAAAGGAGACCTGATAGAAGTCTGTCAAATAATGAGAGGCATAGATGGGATAAACAGTCAGAACCTTCTTCCCAGGGTGGAAATGTCAAATACTAGAGGGCATAACTTTAAGGTTCGAGGTTAGAGAAAGTTTAAAGGAGATGTACTGGGCAAGTTTTTTTGGGTGCCCGGAACATGCTGCCAGGGGTGGTGGTGGAGGCAGTTTAGTTTAGTTTATTTTCACGTGTACTGAGGTACAGTGAAAAGCTTTCGTTGTCTGCTAATCAGTAAGCGGAAAGACAACACATGATACCATCGAGCCATCCACAGTGTACAGATGCACGATAAAGGGAATAGCATGGATAATATGTAGTGCAAGATACAGTCCAGTAAAGTCCGGTTAAAGATAATCTGAGGGTTTCCAATGAGGTAGATAGTAGCTCAGGACTGCTCTCTAGTTGTTGTTAGAATGGTTCAATTGCCTGATAACAGCGGGGAAGAAACTGTGAAGATAAACACAAAATGCTGGAGTAACTCAGCGGGACAGGTAGCATCTCTGGAGAGAAGGAATGGGTGATGTTACTGGTCGAGATCCTTCTTCAGACTGAGGGAAGAACTTCCCCTGAAGTTGGAGGTGTGTGTTTTCACACTTCACTATCTGAGCACTTGCAATATAGAGGTAGCAGGAATGGAGAAACAAACTGGACTTTGCTTCGGTCTTGGTACAGGTAGCATAGAGACAACTAGCGGAGTCTTGTTGACGATCAGATCACTCGACTCCAGCATGGAACTGGATTTCATCTGTGCAATGACGTGCCAAATTGAACAATACTGTGCTAGACTAACCCATCAACGAAGCTTTGATTGAACAGCTCAACATGCAATTACGCATCATTTCACTCCACTTTGTATCCTTTCATTGTTGAGCTGAGAAATGACAGCTATCAACGGAGCATACAAGCTTATATATGTATATTTTTAAATAACTATAATCTAACAACAATTATGATCTCAAAGGTGTGTGGTTAACAAGGTTTTTCAGCATCAGGGTCTGATTTAATGCTCAGTTTTGCCTTTTTTTATTGGGATCCCTTACCCGCTAAAACAGAGACTAAATGCAGAATCTTGTTCACAACTGAAAAACAAATAAAACTGCAAATGTCAGAATCTGACAGCTACGTCTCTTCTTGTTTCCCATTACCCCGCCTGTACAGTCATAGAGTCACAGAACACAGAAACAGGCACTTCGGCCCATCTCATCCATGCAAATACAGAGCAGCACAGTGGCGCAGCGGTAGAGTTGCTGCCTTCCAGGCACCAGAGACCCGGGTTCCATCCTGACTACGGGTGCTGTCTTTACGGAGTTTGTATGTTCTCCCCATGACCGCGTGGGTGATCCAGTTTCCTCCCACACTCCAAAGACATACAGGTTTGTAGGTTAATTGGCTTCTGGAATTTGTCCTTAATGTGTAGGCTAGTGCTAGTGTACGGAGTGATCGCTGGTCAGTGCAGACTTGGTGGGGATGTTTCCATGCTGTATCTCTAAAGTCTAAAATTCAAAGTAAAGATGCCCCATCTAGGCTAGTCCCATCAGATCATCTGAAGAAGGGTTCTGACCTGGAGCATCACCCATTCCTTTTCCCCAGAGATGCTTCCTGACCCGCTGACTTACTCCAGAACTTTGCATCTATCTTTGATGTAAATCAGCATCGGTAGTTTCTTCCTATACATGTTGAATAGCCTGATGGTTGTTGGGAAGAAACTGTTCCTGAAGGTGGACCTTACAACCACGCAGTAATGCAGTAAACATCGACTACATTAATAAAATACTGAAAGGGGCAGATTACAGCGGACCAGGTCCACGGACCTCCCCACGTCCAACACCAACCTCCCTGCAATAACGGCAAGGTTGTCTGATCCAAGCGTCCTAGAGACGGGCAACATCTCACGTCTGGTGACTGAGCCTCAGAATGTGGCACTTGGGGCTGCCTTGGCCCTTGGGCAGCACTGCCAACTCTCACATAGAAACATAGAAACATAGAAAATAGGTGCATGAGTAGGCCATTCGGCCCTTCGAGCCTGCACTGCCATTCAATATGATCATGGCTGACCATCCAACTCAGTATCCTGTACCTGCCTTCTCTCCATACCCCCTGATCCCTTTAACCACAAGGGCCACATCTAACTCCCTCTTAAAAATAGCCAATGAACTGGCCTCAACTACTTTCTGTGGCAGAGAATTCCACAGATTCACCACTCTCTGTGTGAAAAAAAATGCTCTCATCTCGGTCCTAAAAGACTTCCCCCTTATCCTTAAACTGTGACCCCTTGTTCTGGACTTCCCCAACATCGGGAACAATCTTCCTGCATCTAGCCTGTCCAACCCCTTAAGAATTTTGTAAGTTTCTATAAGATCGCATTGAGCGTGAGACTCACGCATTTCATCACCGCCCCGACACGGTGCAACTGGTGAAGTCACCATGGCGTGACATCTTCAGTTGTCGCCGACAAAGTCGTAGCTTGGCGTATCTTGTCGTGGGTGAACGTAAGTTGACTTTGGTTGTCGTAGGTTGTCGCCTGTGTGGTCGAAGGTCGTCGTAGGTGCGGTCGTAGGCGGACGTCCCAATTCGCGAGGAATTGTGTCGCTGGTCGACGTAGCTTGTCGTAGCTTGACGTCGACTGGGAGGTGGCTTGTCGTAGACATTGTCGTAGGGTGGGTCCAAATTTCTCACTCTCAACTCTCACCCAATGTTGGCAGCCCTGCCTTGGGATTGTTTCCAACTGAATCTGGCAAATATGTTGCAAATACCCTGAGATCATTAAAAAATATATTGTTAAAATTAGGAGACATTAGAAATACCTGACTTTAGAGATAACGTGAAACAGGCCCTTTAGAGGGCAGAAACAGGCCCTTCGGCCTAGTGAGCCCACACCAACCAGCGATCACCTCGTACACCAGCACTATCCTACATATTAGAAATTAATTAAAGCCATGAAGATAATACAAAATAAATAACAACACACAAAGCACAGCTGAAGTTAACTCTGTAAAAGACCGGTGACAGCAGTCAGGTGAATGTAGCTATATTCTACAGTAAAGTTCAGCGCCATAATGTGCAGCTAATCAGCGTGTAAGCTCGGTAACTCTCAGCTGCTGGGGTCAGTGGTTTCAATGCATGTATGGAAGATCGGGAGGGGAGGGGTGGGGGGGGGCGGAAAGATGTGATCGGTCCCACCAGTAGAACCATTCTCTCTGGAATCACCAGCCTGAGCTGACATGATCCTGCCCAGACCTTATGTGTATCAAGTCTCTGCCCATTATTTTAACGCTGTTATTGACGGGTTTCTCTTAAATCTGTTAATTGCTCTTTTAAAATGGGCACAAAAGTGTGTTTGCCCAATATGTCGCTTCAAATTGCTTTCCAATGGAATATGATTAAATAGAAGATGCTGGATAACTCCAGGCAGCATGTCTGGAGAGGAGGAATAGGTGACGTCTCGGGTCGAGACCCTTCTTCAGACTGAGAGTCAGGGGAGAGGGAAAGGAGATATGGAGAGCTACAAAGAACTTGTAAGGTGTGAAAAGGACAGATCAAAGCATACGATGATCAAGGAAATGTGCAATGGCTCATTGGTGGCTGTAGAAAAGATAACAAAATGGCATACAAGGTAAAATAAATCAGGACTGAAACTAGTGGAACCAGGATAGGGGAGGGACGGAGAGAGAGGGGAAGCAAGGCTTAATTGAAATTAGAGAACTCAATAACCATAACCATATAACCATATAACAATTTCTGCACGGAAACAGGCCATCTCGGCCCTTCAAGTCCGTGCCGAACACTTATTTTCCCCTAGTCCCATCTACCTGCACTCAGACCATAACCCTCCAATAATCATATCGTTGGGTTGAAAGCTGCCCTGGAATTGAGAGGAAATCTTCCCGTGTACTTTACCCCAACATTCATGATTATATCATAAAGTCCAAGTTTTTCGCTTTGTTTAAGAAGGAACTGCAGCTGCTGGAAAATTCGAAGGTAGACAAAAATGCTGGAGAAACTCAGCAGGTGAGGCAGCATCTATGGAGCGAAGGAATAGGTGACGTTTTGGGTCAAGGTCCTTCTTCAGATCAAGTTTTTCACGTTCATCTTTACCAGGATTCATTTCTGCACTCCAAAATATTTTATCCACATGATTGAATTTGTTCTTACCTGGGCTCAAACATGGAATATTTCCTGGAGAAGAGAAGATTAAAATCATGTCTCTCGTTGCACTCGATGTCCATGCTGTTGTCTCCAGGCAAACATCTGTGTTAACGCAAATGAACGTCCTTTTGCCAAGAGAGCAGAGTTATTAATGACCCTGGTCAGATTCTGTAACAAGCAGCAATCCCATGGCAATATTCAGATTTTTTTAAATAAGATATAAAAAAGTTAGAATGATGTTTATAATGCAATTCAATTTCAGCAGCCAGAGTCAAAGGTTACAATATGACATTTTAAAATCTATTGATACTATAGGGTGGCACGGTGGCGCAGCGGTAGAGCTACAGCCTTACAGCACTAGAGGCGATCCTAACTACGGGTGCTGTCTGCACGGAGTTTGTACATTCTCCCCGTGATCTGCGTGGGTTTTCTCCGAGATCTTCGGCTTCATCCCACACTCCAAAGACGTACAGGTTTGTAGGTTAATTGGCTTAGTATGAATGTAAAATTGTCCCTAGTGTGTGTAGAGTAGTGTTAATGTGCGGGGATCGCTGCTCGGGGAGGACTCGGTTGACGGAAGGGCCTGTGTCTACACTGTTTCTCTAAACTAAACTAAACATTCTGAAGAAGGGTCTCGACCAGAAACGTCACCCATTCCTTGTCTCCAGAGATGCTGCCTCACCTGCTGAGTTACTCCAGCATTTTGTGTCTATTTTTAAACTAAACTAAACATACGCTGTGGGTATCAAAGGCAATGCCAGCATTTATTGCCGGTCTCTTATTGACTTTGACCTGACCTGGGTCATTTTAGAGAATGGTTTGTGGAGTGGATGTTTCCTCTAGTGGAAGAGTCTAGGACCAGGGCCCAAAGCCTCAGAATAAAAGGACCTACCTTTAGAAAGTAGATGAGGAAGAATTTCTTTAGTCAGAGGGTGGTGAATCTATGGAATTGATTGCCACAGACGGCTGTGGAGGCCAAGTCAACGGATATTTTCAAGGCGGTGGTTGATAGAATTAGTATGGGTGTCAGGGGTTATGGGGGGAAGGCAGGAGAATGGGGATGAGAGTGAAAGATAGATCAGCCATTATTGAATGGTGGAGTTGTCTTAATGGGCCAAATGGCCTCTTACCACTCGTAGAACATATGACATGGACTTATGAGCTTCTGAGCGTCTGTGGGCTGGGAGTGATAGAGTCACTCAGCATGGAAACAGGCCCTTCAACCCAACGTACCCATGCTGACCAACATACCCCATCTACACTACTCCCACCCGTACACATTGGGCTCATATCCCTCCCGACTAACGGTTGGCGTTATCTTTTAGTAATGCATTGACCTCGTGGGCAATGAATGAAAATCCACTAACCCTTGACTCTTTAATAAATTGTAAGACAACATCGCAGGAGCCTAACGTCCTTGGAAAGGAGAATATGATCAGTGATTGTGAAAGGGGGAGGAGCCCTCTATTGTAAGCAAGGTAGGCATTACAGTAGCGGTACAGTTGCTACCTTACAGCACCAGAGACCCTGGTTCGATCCTGACTTCAGATGTTGTCTGGGCGGAGTTTGTACCTTCTCCCCATGATGACGTGCGTTTTTCCCGGTGCTCAGGTTTATGAAACAATATGACACGACACGACAAGATAGAACTTTATTTATCCCAGGAGGGAAATTGATCTGCCAACAGTCATAAAACACAAGGCACAAGATATATGAAATGTTTCCTCCCTCACTCCAATGACGCAGAGGTTTGTAGGTCAATTGGCTTTGATAAAGATTGTAAATTGTTCCTAGTGTGCAAGATAGTGCTAGTATACGGGATGACCACTGGTCAGCACGGGCTCGATGGGCCGAAGGGCTATTTCTGCGTGGTATCTCTAAACTCTCTAAAATAAAGTTGCAATATCACCACCTGCTGGTCATGGCCCGTAATTATAAAGTAACCATGTCTCACAGCCAGTTCATTAAAACAAACACAGTATTTGTCATGTTACAACTAGATGTAAAGTTAACTAAAACATGGAAGCAAGGAGAAAGTTTTTATAGACTGGAAAAGCATGTCAACATAAATGTATTTTATTGCACATATAGGCAGAAAAGATGGTACACAGCCTGTGATGAAATCTCATTGTTTATGAAGTAAAGAAAGCAAAAATAATGACACTCCAGCAATATTTAATTTGCTCTAATGCACTTCGGGGCAAACTGAGGTTGTACGAGGCGCCACAGAAATATAAATCTTTTTCTTCTTTAATTTGCAAGTTGTAAACGTCACTGCGGGCAATAACTATGACTCAGAGCGGCTAGGCCAGGTGTTGTTACACATATGTGGATATGGTTCTAATATAAAATATTTCTTTGTTTCCTTGTTTTTTTATGAGCTTCAGTAAATGCCGGGAAACTATGTTGTGGAGTATTATGATTCTGTTTGGATGCAATCTCCCTACCCCCAACAAAGGTAAAGATAATCGATGATATGCACTTTATTACAAAACCAATTTCCTCCTCACATCAATATTCTCATTCTATTAACAGCATTGATATAAAATTTTTATTAATTTTCGCATGCTGAAATAATATTGCTCCCTGGTCGCACCACTTAGTTCTTTAATTTCTTCGGAAATGTTCCTTGTTTTCAGAACCACACTCGATGTCCGATGCAGTCTAAAGCAGAGAGATAATGGTCAGGCTGCCAAAAGAACTCTCCAAAATCACCTTCTATGAAGTCAGATTCTGCAACATAGATTTTAACGGTACTGTCACATTTGCAGAGCCGTGGGGGAGTTAGAATTTCCATACTATGTGGTAGCAGTGGCCTTACAGTGCCTGAGACCCAGGTTCGATCCTGACTATGGGTGCTATCTGTACAGAGTTTGTACGTTCTCCGCGTGACCGCTTGGGTTTTCTCTGGATGCTCCGGTTTCCTCCCACATTTCAAAAACGTACAGATTTGTAGATGACTTGGCTTCTGTAAATTGTCCCCAGTGTGTAGGATAATAATAATAATAATAAATTTTATTTATGGGCGCCTTTCAAGAATCTCAAGTACACCTTACAAAAATTTAGCAAGTAGAGGAAAAACATGTAAGCAGAATGAAATAAATAGTAGAGACATGACTAGTACACAAATTAAAGACAGAATTCAATTCAAAACACAATATGAGGCAATTCAAGCACAGATGAAAAGGGAGGGGGACATGGGGCTAAGGATAGGCAGAGGTGAAGAGGTGGGTCTTGAGGCGGGACTGGAAGATGGTGAGGGACACGGAATTGTGGATCAGTTGGGGGAGGGAGTTCCAGAGCCTGGAAGCTGCCCTGGAGAAGGCTCTGACCCCAAAACTGCGGAGGTTGGACTTGTGGATGGAGAGGAGACCGGCTGATGTGGATCTGAGGGATCGTGAGGGTTGATAGGGGGAGAGGAGGTCAGTGAGATATGGGGGGCCAGATGGTGGAGGGCTTTGTAGGTGAGGACCAGGATTTTGTAGGTGATCCGGTGGGAGATGGGAAGCCAGTGAAGTTGTTTGAGGACTGGAGTGATGTGATGCCAGGATTTGGTGTGGGTGATGAGTCGGGCGGCTGCGTTCTGGACCAGTTGGAGGCGGTTGATGTAGGTGGAGCTGATGCCAAGGAGAAGTGAGTTGCAGTAGTCCAGTTGGGAGGAGATGAAGGCATGGATGAGTCTTTCAGCAGCGGGAGGATAGAACTAATACACTTGGGTGATCTCTGGTCGGCGTGGACTCGGTGGGCGGAAGGGCCTGTTTCCACACTGTATCTCTAAACTTTAGTTTAGTTTAGTAGAGTGCCCAATCTCTAGTGTCGGAACTCACGCCTCCTTTACAAATGTATTCATGCTCGTGAGCCCTGCTGGTGATTATTGTCCATCCTGAGAAGCTGCTGAAATGAAGATGCAGCTAAGAATCAACAACGTCAACGGTCTGAGGCCACGTGTGAGCCAGAGAGACTAAAAGGGCTTTCTCACGGTGCGACCTGACGCAAGACTTAACAAGAGTTTAACATCGTGGGAACCTCCTGCGATAACAGTACGGCATTCGTGGACCACCGACGACCTCCGTGGCGCTAACGGCAGGTAGTCGTGTAACTTTGTACGGTCGGGAGAAAATTCAAACATTTTTGAATTTCTCCAAGAGTGACTTGAGCACTTTTTGGTGAGCGTTGCAACATTGTATGAACGCAGATGCCAGTGCGATATCCGTGCGATATCCGTAATGACTCTTGCGGGTACCGTGGGAACTCCTGCGAACGGTAAACCCGGAAGCTTGACAGAGGGGACATAAGGTGAGTAAAAAAGGTGGTCTCAATATCGCCAATGGACCATGTGTCCATCGAGGACGTCCCACCTAATTGTCATTGTTTGAGAATCTTTTTCACAGTAAGACTTGCAGAGATGCCTCTCAGAAAAGCGCAAAGAAAGGGGTCAGAGAAAGTCAGAAAGTTTTTAGCCATGCAGGTAAATGAGGAGGAGTCTCAGCAAGAGAGACAGGTGGAGAGGCAAGAGGAGATGCCAGAGATACCACTGCCTGTGGGCTCCTTGGAGCAGGGAGAGGGTGATCAAGGTGGATTTGAGATTGCCTCCCCAGTAGCTGTTGCCTCCCCAATAGCCTCAGCAGACGATAAGAAAGTTGTAAGATAGACTTTTATAAGAATCGCCTGAGGCCAAGTAGTGGAGGGTGATTGCTATGCGCAACCCTGGTTCCAGTGCCTTTCTCATTACAGTGTCAGTCTTCTTCAGCAGAGGTCCCAAATTATTCTTTAACTCATTAAAGAGCTCGGGTGAAATTCTGACAAAGTTTTTGAATGCACTTTTATCCTCTTCGCACAGCACATTAAGCAGTTGCTCATATTGTCCAAATTGAGGTCTCCGTTGAAACATGGGCTTAACCCAGTGAGACTTCCTCTTAATTCTCTTTTTAATTAATCTCACCCTTCTGCCTTCATGCAAGCGTTTTCGATGCACATGTTGCGCTAATGCATACAGCGCGTCAATGAAAATAACAACCAGCCTGTACTCGAACCAACTTTGTATAGGCATGTCTGCAAATGAGCCAATTCTACGAACGGAGGATATTTATATAGTGTGTGAAAAAAAGTGACATCATTTGTGCCATGTGATTAACTACACTACAGTCCACGATGTACATTCACGATTAACGGGAAAGATCAGGAGACGGACAAGTCACTCGCACAAATGACAGAATTGCCGAGTACCGTGGGAACTCTTTATCTACCCCCCGTTATATCGTGCGGAACTCGTGCTGGACCACGACCACTTCACTCTGGTGACATCTTGCGTCAGGTCGCACCGTGAGAACCGGTAGCAGAATGGTTTTCCTGACCTCAATAATGAACCAGATGTGGTTTCACAGCAAAGACATAATTTCATGGAACCTACAACTGGCAGTAGTTTTCCTTCCCAGTTTTATTGGATTATTTGACTTTGAATTTCCCACATGCCGGATTTGAATGTCTGATCCATTACCCCCACTCCTAGTATAGTCATAGAGTCATATAGTGTGGAAATAGGTCCTTCACTTGCTCATACAAGTCCCATCTACACTAGTCCCAACTGCCCACATTTGGTCCATATCCCTCCTATCCATGTTCCTGTCTAACTATTTCTCAAATGTTCGGATAGTCCCTGCCTCATCTACCTCTACTGATAGCTTGTTCCATACACCATTATGGGTGCTATCTGTACAGAGTTTGTACGTTCTCCCCGTGACCGCTTGGGGAGAACGTACAAACCATTGCGCACCTTTCAGCAAAACAAAATCTGCACCTTCTCTCTTCATCGACTCTACCACAATTCTCCAGGATTCTTCCTTCTGATTGTCTTCTCCATCAGGATTTATCCTTTTCCCCCCACGGAAAACTTTCACTTAAGACTAGAGATACAGCGTGGAAACAGCCCATTCAGCCCACTGAGTCCACGCCGACCACTGATCACCCCGTACACTAACATTATCCCACACACACTAGGGACAATTTACGATTTACAGAAGCCAATTAACCTACAAACCTGTACGCCTTCGGAGTGTGGGAGGAAACCGGAGGACCTGGAGAAAACCCACGGAAGATACAAACTCCGTGCAGACAGTGCCCATAGTCAGGATCGAACCTGGATCTCTGGCGCTGTAAGATAGCAACTCCACCGCTGCGCCACAGTGCCGCCCCCTTGTGGTACACCAGGCTTATTGACAAACTGGGGCTGGTTATTGAATTTGCCCCACAGTAGGAAGGCATCTGGTCCATTGAGCTCATACCAGGCGAGATGAGATTTTGAGACTTCTTAGGTTGCAACACATCATTGCCACTCCACGAACAGGACACTCCACGTATAAACAGGGTTGCCCACATCTGCCAACTTTCAAGTGGGGTGTTCCAAGCCAACACCATTCCATGAGTGACAACATTTTACTTGTATCTTCCAGTTTTTTTCCTGACTTATGCTGCAATTCTTTGCTTGGGTACAAGGGGTGATTGTCACTGCTATTGAGAGTGGTTGGCTCTGAGCTGTGGAGAGGATTATGTGGATTAATGTACCTGATGAAGGATAAGGTTTAAAGGAGAACCAGCACCAAAGTCTCGACCCGAAACGTCACCCATTCCTTCGCTCCAGAGATGCCGCCTATGTTAGTCCAGCATTTTGTGTCTATCTGGCCTGTTCCTGCTCAGTGCATTCTGTATAATCCTGTGCAATGCAAGTGTGAGGAACTGTTCACAGTGAGCCTGGAGCCTAATGAGTGACAGACATCCAAAGTGTTTAGCATTAGGACATAGACAGAGCAAAATGGACGGTGGCATGGAATTGTTGGAATCTTTTTCTCCCAGTTTACCTTATGGTAAATTGGTGTTGACCCTGGAGGGTGAGGATCCCACAAGCCTGCACTCCATTTACGTTTGTTAAAACCTACAACATTCAAAAACGCTTCCACTACAGTAATTGTGCTTTTTCCCTGCTCGTTCCAGCCACATTGTCCCTAGCGTGGTGGATAGTGTTCTAACCTACATGCTGGGATAGCCTACAGAGGCTAAGGATGGAAGAATGGTTTTCCTGACCTCATTAATGAACCGGATGTGGTTTGCCGGCAAAGACATCCAGTGCTGCGGGACACAGACTGAGCTACAATGTTCTGTAGCAACAAGAGCCCTGGAAATGGATCCGCCAACTGGCCTGGTGGAGCCGCGATGGTTTCCAACTTGCCATGGGTTCTGGTTCATTCACCTGACCCGGGCCCCTTGTGACAGTGCCTCCTTCCTTCGGATGCCACTCTGATCCATGTCACTGGCTGACAGGCCAGGGGAGGCCAATCCCCAGCATCACTGGTAGGATGGGAGGGATGAGAGGGAGTGAGGTAGATATGCTTCATGTGTGTAAGGCATTGGTGAAATAGTGTTAGAATATTGGTGTCCTTATCTGCAGAAGATAGCGAAAGCATGGACGCCGTTCTTGGAAGATTTTCAAGAATAATACCTGGAAGGGGTGGGTCGTCTTATATAGAACAGTACAGCACAGGAAACAGGCCCTTCGGCCCACAATGTCTGTGCCAAACATAATGCCAAGACCAGCCGTTATTTGGTTGTCTGATATCCCTCCATTCCCTGCATGTTCATGTGCGTATCCAAGAGTCTCTTAAATGCCACTGTCGTATCTGCCTCCACCACCACCCCTGGCAGCGCATTCCAGGCACTTGCCACCCTCTGTGCATTAACAAAATATTCCCCTTTGCCCCTTTCACCTGAAGGCAATGCACTTTAGTATTTAATATTCCCATCCTGGGACATAGGTGCTGATTGTCTATCCTATCTACGCCTCTCATCATTTTATCTAGTGCAGACATTGTGGGCCGAAGGGCCTGTGCCTGTGCTGTACTGTTCCTCTCCAGAAGGGCTGGATAACCCAGGCTTGTATGAGTTGAAGGTTCAGAAGATTGGGAGAGGACTTAACTAGAATGTACATGATAGTGATTGGAATTGACAATCTAGAGGTAGAAAGGAAGTTACCTCTCGTGGGGGAATCGAGAGCTAGGGGCCAGTATTTTTTTTAAATAAGGGATTATGTAATTAAGACAGATGAGGTGAAATCATTTCTCTCAGAGGATGCTCAGTGTGTGGAATGCTCCTCCTGAGGGGAGCTGGAAAGATGGAGCAGATTTCAAGGGTCACGTAGCATATTCTTTAGCCTAATTCAAACCTTCAGAGAAACATACTTTTTTCACCAAGGCAAGGTTTAGTGTAGTTTAGAGATTCGGCACGGAAACAGTGTAGGAAGGAACTGCAGGTGCTGGTTTATACTGATGATAAAAAACAAAATGCTGGAGTAACTCAATGGGTCAGGCAGCACCTGATGTTAAACGTTAAACCTGAAATGTCAAGCGTCACCTATCCTTGTCCTCCAGAGATGCTGCCTGACCCGTTGAGTTACTCCAGCACTTTGTCTTTACCTTCTGCATGGAAACAGGTCAGTCAGCCCACCGATTCCATGCCGACCATCGATCACTCATTCATATTAGTTCCATACTATCCCATTTTCTCATTGACTCCCTACGCACTTGGGGCAATTTACATGGGGGCCAATTTAACCCACAAACTTGCACATCTTTGGGACGTGGGAGGATATCAGCGCACCGGGAGGAAAGCCAGCGGTCACAGAGAAAACATGCAAGGTGAATATTGTACCCGCATCTCTGGTGCTGGGAGGCAGAAGCTCTAGCAGCTACGGATCAGACCTTCGGATAAAATGTTGATACAAGGTACTACAGATGCTGGTTTATACAAAGGACACAAGTGCTGGAGTAACTCAGCAGGTCAGGCGGCATCTCTGGACAATATGGATAGGTGGCATATCGGATCGGGACTCATCTGAGTTTGGGCTGGGAAGGGTCCCGACCCAAAACGTCACCTATCTATGTTCTCCAGAGATGCTGAGTTGCTCCAGCACTTTGTGTGCTTCGGATTAAATGTTGGTTTGGAACTGATTCATTAGTTACATTTAGTTTAGTTACGTTTAGTTTAGTTTAGTTTAGAGATGCAGCGGGGAAACAGGTCCTTCGACCCCACAAGACCAGCGATCACACCATACGCTAGCACTCTCCTACACACTTGGGAATTTTTTTTTTTTTTTTACCGAAGCAAAGTCACACTTTGGAGCGTGGGAGGAAACGGGAGCACCCGGAGAAAACCCACGCAGGTCATGGGAAGAACGTACCGCACCGACAGCACCTGTAGTCAGGATCGAACCCGGGTCTCTGGCGCTGTAAGGCAGCAAACCTACCGCTGCGTCCCCATGCTGTGTATCCCACAGGTGTGACACGGACTACAAGCCCCTTGGGCTGCACCTACCATCATCACAACCCGCTCCATCCATTCAAATAGAGCTGGCAGCCACTGTCACCCAATTCTGGAGGGGAACTGCATCTGATTGTCACCAGATGTGAATGGAGTCTTGACCTTGAATTAGCTCCTGGGCCACCCCTCCATGTTAAACCTTCACCCCATCCCATCTCCTCCCCAGAACTAGCCAGTTAGGAAGGCTCTTCAAGACAGCGAAGATTTAAACTAATCCTTTTATAAGCCGCCCAATGTTCTCAGAGAGTTTTCTTTACAATTAACAAATTGATTTATTGCCATCCTATTCTAATGTTCTAAATTAAAATATTTTACTACATAAAATACTCCATCTTTGTTCATGGCTTCACATGCCTTGGGGCTGCAGTTGTAATCGCCCACTTGGGAGTAATGCTTCTCTCAGTCAGATTTACGAGGAGAAGGATTTCCAAAGCTGTTCTACATTATGTAAAATTCTGATAAATTCTGGCCTCCGAACGTTGCCTGTTCCACATTTATTTCCAGTTTCCATTCCTTCTCCATGTGCCTTCTCCAATAATGTTTCTATTTTTTGCCTCTTGGATTTTCCGGCCTTTGCTTTCACAAACAGAACTTGGGGGGGAATTTAAGCGTCCTCTCACTTTGGTGAGGAAATTGGGATTTGGGGAACCAATTTCAACCTTGGGCCACATTTGGAAGTTCATACGTTATAAGTGACAGGAGCAGAATTAGGCCATTTGGCCCATCAAATCTACGCCGCCATTCAATCATGGCTGATCCATCTCTCCCTCTTAATTCCATTCTCCTGCCTTCTCCCTGTAACCCCTGACACCCGAAGCACATTGTTGAATGCCAGGTGACCAAAGTCTCTTCCTTATCCCAATCCCAACATAGCAGCATTCAAAGGGCTGCCATTAAGAACTGGAGTTTGCCTTTAAATAGTAGAAATTTATATCAAAGTTAGACACAAAGTGCAGGAGTAACTCAGCGAGTCAGGCAGCATCTTTGGAGAAAAAGGATAGGTGATGTTTCGGGTCAGGTCGGGACCAGTCTGAAGAAGGGTCCCGACACGAAACACCTCCAGATTCAGGGACAGTTTCTTCCCAGCTGTTATCAGGCAACTGAACCATCCTACCAACAACTAGAGAGCTGTCCTGAACTACCATCTATCTCATTGGAGACCCTCGGACTATCTTTAATTGGGCTTTACTGCACTTTATCTTGCACTAAAGGTTATTCACATTATTCCCTTTATCATGTATCTATACACTATGAGTGGCTCGATTGTAATCATGTATTGTCTTTCCTGGTTGACTGGTTAGCATGCAACAAAAGCTTTTCACTGTACCTCAGTACACGTGACAAAAAATAAACTAAACTGAACTATTTTGCTTGAGCAGCTTATAACCCAGCAGTATGAATAGTGATTTCTCTTATTTTAACTACCCCTGCCGTCCCAATCTTTCCATTCCCTCTCCACCCTAGTTGATCTGCTAGTTCCATTGTTTGCATCCATATATTCCTTCGTTATCACCTCTTTCACAGCCAGCAATGGAGCATTGTGGGCTCCACCTTTCCTTGGTCATCTGATTTATTCTGTACCCCCATCCACTAGCACTATCCTACACACTAGGGACAATTTACAATTTTTACCGAAGCCAATTAAACCTGTAAGTGTGGGAGGAAAATGGAGCATCCGGCGAAAACCCACGCAGGTCACGGGGAGAACGTACAAACTCCGTACAGAAAGCACCCGTGATCAGGATCAAACCCGTGTGAGGCAGCAACTCTACAGCTGTGCTACTGTGTCATCCTATTCAATGGGATATAAAATTAACTTGAAGATAAGAACAGGTGGTTGTAGAGGGTTGTTTTTCAGACTTGGGGACCTATAACAAGTGGTGTACCACAAGAATCGCCACTGTGGCCACTTTTGTTTGTTATTTACTTTAACTAATTTGATGTGAATGTCGATGGTATGGTTGGTAAGTTTGCAGATGTCACTAAAATCAGTGGTATAGTGGACAGTGAAGATAGGTTATCTGCGATTACAACAGGATCTTGATCAACCGGGCCGATGGGCCGAGGAATGGCAGATGGAGTTTAATTCACATAGTGCAAAGTGTTGCCTATTCATCGGTTAAACCAGGGCAGGGTTTACATAGTGAGTGGTAGAGTCCTGGGGATTGGTGTAGAACAGAGGGAGCAAGGGGAGCAAGTCTGTAGTTCCATGAAAGTGGCGCCACAGATGGACAGGATGATGAAGGAGGTGCAGGGAGGAACTGCAGATGCTGGTTTCAACTGAAGACAGACACAAAAGGCAGGAGTAGCTCAGCGAGTCAGGCAGTATCGCTGGAGAAAAGGAATAGGTGATATTTCGGGTCGAGACCCTTCTTCAGACTCAACCCGAAGCGTCATCTATTCCTTATCTCCAGAGACACTGTCTGACCCGTTGAGTTACTCCAGCAATTTGTGTCTGACTTTGATGAAGAAGGTGTTTGGCCAGCTCGCCTACATTGGTCATCGGAGTGACTACAACAGTTGGGATGTCATGTTGTGGCGGCACCTGGTGGTAAGCCACGGGCAGAGCGAACCCTCGGGCCTGGAGGGAGGAGTTAGGTGTCTCGGTGTGGGAGGCGCAGGTCACGGGGTTTATACTTGGGGGTATTTAAGGTCGGGCAACGCACGTGTCCAATGAGGAGTAGGGAGCAGCACTGTCAACATTAAATACCGTTTGATCATGCAACTTCGTGTCCTGTCTAATTCTTGGCTGGACTTCTGCGAGTCCCCACAACAATGTTACGGTTGCAGAAGATGCGGGTAGGGCCACATTTGGAGGACATGTACCGTTCTGGTCAACCTGCATGGGAAAGATGGATGCAAAATGGAAAGGGTGCACAGAAAGATATGTGAGGATAACACAAGACAAGGAAGGATTGGGCAAAGGTTGGATAGGCGGTTTCCCCCCCCCTGGAATGTAGGAAACTGAAGGATGATCTGTAGAGGTTTAGAAAATCATTGTAGGCACAGATAAGATGAACAGCCACAACCTTTGCCCCAGGGTAGAGGAATCAAAACCTAGGTTTGTGAGAGGGGAACGTTTAAAAGGGACCTGTGGGGAAAATGTTTTATACAAGGGTTGGCGGTACATGGAGCAAGCTGCCAGTAGAAATGGTAGAGAGGGGGTACAATTACAACATTTAAAAGACATCTAGACAAGGACACAGATAGGGAAGGTTGGAGGGACATGGTAGACACAGGTAGGTGTAATTATCTCTGTTAAGGGGCTGTCCCACTTGGGCGACCTAATCACAGCATGGTCGACACGAGGTCTTTGTAACTTTCCTTCATGCTCGAGAGTGGTCCCCGCGTACTCGAGGCCTCAGCTAGGTCGCGGAGTATTTTTCAACATGTTGAAAAATGCCCGCGAGTAAAAAAAGGTCGCCATGGAAAAAAATCGATACTTTTTTTACTCGTAGGGTTAGTCGTAGTAGGTCGTAGTAGGTCGGCATATTAGTCGTTGGTAATCGAGGGTAGTCAAAGGTAGTCGATGGTAGTCGTAGATAGTCTTCATCATAGTCGAAGGGAGGTCGAAGGAGGTCGTCTTCACTCTCCATTATTCGGTGTCCAATTTTCCCGAAGTTAGTCAAAGGTAATCGTAGTCGAAGCTAGTCTTCTACATAGTCGAAGGAGGTCTTCAATATGTCTTTTTTTCAAACTCTCCTAAACTCTTCTAAACTCGCCAATTAGGTCGCCCAAGTGGGACAGCCCCTTTAACAACCTGGTCAGCATGGATGAGTTGGCCTTTGTATAGATTATTATTAACAGGTGTACCAAGATACAGTGAAAAGCGTTATTTTTCCAAATCCGCAAGGCCTGTCTCCACACTGTATATCTCGATGACTATGACTATGACTATGACTCCACACCTCCTCACCTTTACATCCCTGCTCCAGCCCGAGTAATTGTGCATCTCCACTGGTCCCACGGTGTCATCATCAAATGCTTATCCGCATTGAAATCCATTTCCCGAAGCTTGCATGCTCTGACCATTCATGCATCGTTGTCAATTTACACCATTCCTTTGTTTGCATCTTTAAACTTTGTGACCCTAACAAATGAATGACCATCTCAGTAGAGCTGATGTGTGCATTTTACCTGCAATTTCTGTCCTCAAACCAATTACCTAACCACCTTAATCGCATGTAATTTAATGCTGTCTTCAGTCTCCCATGTGCAACCTCATTGTGTTTTCTGAAGCCCAGTAACTTATCTTCATGAGATTTGTCCATGCCATACCTCCGTTATTTTCTCTAATGGTTCAATGGTGCTTTTATTGCTCTTATGAGCGGTGCCTGCTCCAGGCAAGTCCCAGGCTGTTGTGGCCTCCAGCCATCTCCTTCCATGGATGCCACATCTCTCTCCTCACCCGTCCACCTTTGGTCCCCGGGGGGTGGGAGCCTCCAGCAGCTGACCACGAGGCCGCAGTAGGCCAGACCCCCGGTTCATAAGGTTATAAGTGAAAGGAGTAGAATTAGGCCATTCGACTCATCACATCTATTCCGCCATTCAATCATGACTGACCTATCTCTCCCCCCTAAACCCATTCTCCTGCTTTCTCCCCATAACCTCTGACACCTGTATTAATCAAGAATCTCTCTATCTCTGCTTTAAATATATCCACTGATTTTGCCTCCACAGCCTTCTGTGGCAATGAATTCCACACATTCACCACCCTCTGGCTAAAGAAATTCCTCCTCATCTCCTTCCTAAAAGAACGTCCTTTAATTCTGAGGCTATGACCTCAAGTCCGAGACTCTCCGAATAGTGGAAACATCCTTTCCACACCCACTCTATCCAGGCCTTTCACTATTCTGTATGTTTCAATGAGGTCTAAACGCCAGTGAATACAGGCCCAGTGCCGACAAACGTTCATCATAGGTTAACCTGCTCATCCCTCTCCTCTCCCACCGGCCATCAGGCTATTAAACTCGTCATCAAACAAGCTCTGAACTATAACAGCCTACTACACTTTATCTGTTTATTTCTGTGTATATATATGGTCTTTAGTTAGTGGCGGCGCCTAACGGCAGCGGCTCGACTGCAGTCGTCTGTCTTTTTTATTTTTGTCTTGTTAAATGTATGTCTTGAGTTAGTTTTTATTATTTTTTTTAGCTGTGTATATGTGGGGGGTGGTGGGGGGACTGTGGGGGAAACCGTTTTAAATCTCTTCCCTGTGCGGGGACCCGACTATTCCCTGTCGGGTCTCAGATGTCGTTGGGCCTAACATCGTGGAGCCGGCGGCAACCTCGGCCGGGACTAACCTGAGGGCTCCAGTTGCAGAGCCTGCGGAACTGACATCGCGGAGCTGGCCGACATTCGGAGCGGGAAGAGCTGTGGTGGCGTGCGGCTGCGACCCGACTTTTGGAGTTCGGAGGCACCGGCCGCAGACCCGGTGGACGGGAACATCGGGAGCTCGCGGTCCCTGGTGGGAGGACCGCTTTTCCGAAGCTCCGCAACGGCGACTTCTCCCGCTGGAATCGTGGTTTAAGGACATGGAAGCCGGGGCCTAAACATAGCCCGGCGTGCTTAAACGGCCTCAGGACTGTACCATCGCCCGCCGGGGACTTAACATCGGAGCCCCAGTTCGCCTCGGACCAGTGCAGTTGGACTGCTGGGACACGGGAGAAGGAACAAAGGGAGAGATAAAGACTTGCCTTCCATCACAGTGAGGAGATGTTGGAGACTCACTGTGATGGATGTTTATGTAAACTGTGTTAAGTGTGGATCTGGATTGTTTGGTAATGTAATGTAAAAAAACTGTAGAAATGATATTTCGTTCAAACCTAGGTTGAATGACAATAAATTGCATTCTATTCTATTCTATTCTATTCTATTTGCTATATAGACACACTGAACTGTTCTGTATTTATGCCTACTATATTCTGTTGTGCTGCAGCAAGCAAGAATTTCATTGTCCTATCTGGGACACATGACAATAAACTCTCTTGACTTGACTTGACTCTCTCCTTGCCCGTCACGTCTGTCATCGGCAGCTCCTTCCTCCCAGCCTCTGGTCTTGGGGGGACTAGCAGGAGCCGGCAAGGTGGAGACCCCCAACCAGGCCGTGATCTGCTGGGTCTTCCGTACGTCCGTGGGGGACCAGATCGGCGAGACCCCCTTGAATTAATGCCCCCCCCCCCCTGGAAATGTTCAATTCAGCATGATCTGCGCCTTTCACATCCATGTTGTGCCCCTTGTAATCGTCTCAAAGAGATGATACTCAGATATGCAGTCCTTAATTATAGGTTGTGATAACTTCTGCACTCCATTTGTCAAATTAATGGGTTTATAATTTCTTGGCTAATGGTGTAGGATTTGCAATTTTTCAATCCAAGGGAACAATTGCTGGATGGAGATTGGGCTGTACAGCGGTGGCATACGCACGTTCCTGACCTCCGCTTTTAGGAAATAAAACTTGGATTGAGCCGTCGGGGATTTGTCAGTCAGTACTGCAGTGTTCTTAGCTCTGCCAGACAGAACAGCCTATCAAGAACAGGAGCGGTGCAGCTTGAATAGAACAGGGAGAGAGTGCAGACCGAACACAGCGAAGGACAATTTCTCTTTTTCTAACTGACGGCCTTGCACGTTTGTATCTGTGGAGGAGGTGCCTCATTGTTTGCATGTCTATGATGTACTGCTTTGAAAGAGCTGACGTGAGCTGGCTTTGATTAATATCTAATTGTTAACATTTGACATGCCTTATTATCAGCGAACTGTTATTGTACTATAAAGAATGTGGCTCTCCGAGCTAACTGCAGTATATAGAGAGGGCCTGATTTAAATGTACACTATCATACACAATACTGACTGTAAGCTATCCAAGATTGAAAACTCTATTTAAATTGAAGTTATATCTTTCTTTTTTTTCTCACAGACAAAATATAAATTCAACAAACTGCCAAAGGTAATGACCATTCTCATTGCCTGATGTACTGCGCACATCATTCACACACTTGCATGTGTGGATTCAGGTGCCATTCTGCAGATGCTGCCCAAGACCTGACATTAATACAACGTACCAGGCTTTTAGTTGTAAAAATATGCTCAAACCTTACTGATTCATTTCTTGTTTTGTTGTCAATTCATAAATGGGACCATTTTGTGTTCGTATTCTATGCACAAAAGAAATCCTTGTTTAGTTTGGTTTAGAGATACAGAGCTGAAACAGGCTCTATATGGACCAGTGAAGCGGCATCGACCAACGGTCACTCCGTACACTAGCACTATGCTACGCACTCAAGAGTCAAGAGTATTTTATTATCACATGTCCCAGATAGAACAATGAAATTCTTACTTGCTGCAGCACAACAGAATATGTAAACACGAGGGACAATTTACAATTTTTACCTAAGCCAATTAACCGACAGGCCTGTAGGACCGACACGCCTGTAGGTTTTTTAAGTGTGGGAGGAAACCGGAGCACCCGGAGAAAACCCACGTGGTCACGGGGAGAACGTACAAACTCCGGCAGACAGCACCCGTAGTCAGGATGAAACACGGGTCTCTGGCGCTGTAAGGCAGCAACTCTACCGCTGCACCGCCCATTAAAACTTGGACTGTTTTCCCTGGAGCGCCGGAAGCCGAGGGCAGATCTAATATATTAAATTTTGACGGACATAGATAGGGTGGAACCTATTTCCATAGGGTGAAAATACCAAAGACTAAAGGGCATAGCTTTAAGGTGAGAGGGACAAAGTTTAAAGGAGATGTGCAGAAGAAGCTTTTTTACACAGAGGGTGGTGGGTGCCTGGAACGTGCTGCCAGGGGTGGTGGTGGAGACAGATACGATAGTGGCGTTTAAGAGGCTTTTACTTAGGCACATGGATGCGGGAATGGAGGGATATAGATCATATGCAGGCACGTTCGGATATGGATCATATCTTCGGCACGGACATTGTGGGCCGAAGGACCTGTTCCTGTGCTGGACTGTGTCCTGTGTCCTATGTAAACTGAGGAAGGAGTGTCTTTCCCCAATGCATTTTCTGAATGACAGAACACATAGCCTTGCTCTCTATCCCTCCAGCTACCTATAATCCCAGATGTGGATTCACCAGGCTTTAAAACGACTTCTCTGGAATGATAAACAAATTCCCCCTTGTCATCACAGCATCCTCCTCGCTTTGCCAACAGCTGAGGGACATTTTAAAGGCTTTTCCTTTATTAGCTTCAGGTTCTGATTCCTTAAGTATACTCAGCACATAATCCGTGAACTTGACCTCTGGAAAAAAACCGACATAAACCCCAATATTGAGGAAATGGAGCGATGGAATCCAGAGAGTGAGTGAGTGTGACATCACCACAGTGTTAGACTCAGTGTCTGATCAAAGAGACTTGGCAGAACTAAAGTTAATATGAGTGTTACTTTATTATCATGTGTGACATGTCACAGTGAAATTCTTTGTTTTGCGTACCGTACACAAAGTGTGCAAAGAGCCACTATGTATACAAAGTTACAAAGAGTTCAAGCAATAGTTATTAAGGAGTAAATACCCCCATGTTTGCATCATCCCACCACAACCAGGGAGCAGTGCTGAACTACTATCTACCTCATTGGTGACCCTCAGACTATCCTTGATTGGACTTTGCTGGCTTGCAGTAAAGGTTATTCCCTTATCGTGTATCTATACACTGTAATGGTCTGATTGTAATCATGTATTGTCTTTCTGCTGACTGGTTGGCCCGCATCAAAAGCTTTTCACTGTACCTCGGTACCCGTGACAATAAACTAAACGGAAATTGATGTATATCTTGTGTAAAGAAAGATGGTGGTGGCTGCTGGAGACCTGGGATATCGTTGCAAGAGCTCCTCGGGGCAGTGTCCAGGACACAACCACCTCCAGCTGCTTCATGCCTGAACTTCCTTCCAATATCAGGTCAGACGTGGGCATCTCCGCTGAGGACCCACACAAGGTTCAATTCCATTCACGGTCCGATGTATCCAAAGCAGCACGTACATGCACACTGCAAGACCTAGACAGCATTCAGACATGGCCGAGTAACATTCACGCCACAGGCACTGACCATCTCCAACAAGAGAGAGTCTAAAACAAAGCACAAAATGCTGCAGTAACTCAATGGGTCAGGCAGCACCTGTGGATGGAATGCATGTTGGTTCGGGTTAGGACTTTTCTACAGACTGAGTTTTTTAGTTTAGTTGGTTTAGTTTAGTTTAGTTTAGTTTAGGCTAGAGATACAGCACGGAAGTAGGCCCTTCGGCCCATTGAGCTGATGCCGACCAGAGATCCCGGCGGGGGGGGGGGGGGGAAAGCAAGATGGGAGAAGGTGGGGTTGAGAACTGAGAGTCTAATTGAGGTAACCATCTCTTGATTCCGAGAAGTCTTCTTTTCATCTACGAAGCACATGAAAGATAGAAACCCCTCAACGGCATCTTGAGTGAAGTTGCCACACTCGAGTGTTCACATGGTTGGCACTGCCCTTACAGCTCACTGCCCACACCATTGGGGCATTGTGGATGTTGTACAGAACATCAGCCAAATGTTACTCACTTCAATCACTCTGCACCCTCTCAAACCTGCCACCCCGAGCATCTAATACCAGAGGCCATAGCTTTAAATTGAGACAACATTTCAAGGAGATACGCAGGGCAAGTTTTAACACAGAGCATGGTGTGTCTGTAAACGTGCTGACAGGAGTGGTGATGGAGGCAGATACGTTAGTGGTGTTTAACATACGTTTGGATTGGCACATGGACATGGGTTCTGTGCAGGTAGATAAGTGAAGGTCTTGGGATTATCTTCGGCACAGACATGGTGGGCTGAAGGGCCTGTTCTTGTGTGTGTTTGTGTGTGCGTGTGTGTGTTGTGTGTGTTGTGTGTGCGTGTGTGTGTTGTGTGTGCGTGTGAGTGTGTTGTGTGTGCATGTGTGTGTGTGTGTGTGTGTGTAGTGTGTGCGTGTGTGTGTTGTGTGTGCATGTGTGTGTGTGTGTTTTGAGTGTATGTGTGTGTGCGTGTGTGTGTGTTGTGTGTGCATGTGTGTGTTGTGTGTGCATGTGTGTGTTTGTGTGTGTTTTGAGTGTGTGTGTGTGTGCATGTGTGTGTGTTGTGTGTGCGTGTGTGTGCTGTGTGTGCATGTGTGTGTGTTGCGTGTGCGTGTGTGTGTTGTGTGTGCATGTGTGTGTGTTGTGTCTGCATGTGTGTGTGTTGTGAGTGTTTGTGTGTATGTTGTGTGTTTGTGTGGGTGCATGTGTGTGTGTTGTGTGTGCATGTGTGTGTGTTGTGTGTGCGTGTGTGTGTGTTGTGTGTGCATTGGGTGTGTGTGTTGTGTGTGCATGTGTGTGTGTTTTGTGAGTGTGTGTGCATGTGTGTGTGTTGTGAGTGTGTGTGTGTTGTGTGTCAATGTGTCCGTGCCTGTGTCTCTGTGTGCGTTTGTGTGTGAGCGTGCAAATGTGTGTGAGTGTGAGTGTATGAGTGTGCGTGTTTCTGTGTGTGTGCATAGGAGTGAAACTCAGACATTCTCCTCCATCCACTAACTTCAGCAAGATTGCGCAGCAGCAGACTACGTTACGCTCACATCAACCTCGGTAGAGAGGCCAAGGCAGCCTTGCAAGGCTCTAATAGTTACAGAGCGTTCATTAAGAGACAAATCCCAGCCAAATTATAGATTACATTTGGAACCAAAACTCTTCCCTGTCCTGTTTCACTGCTGGTTATGTCTCCCCTTCATGTTTTCTCCACTTCTTATTGAGGTTTGATTTGGCAGATAATTTATACGCACGTAAACTGGCTGCGATCCACCTGGGTTAAGTATGATCCATATATAATTTTACAGAGTTGACATTTACACATGTGCTGAGTCAGGAGTCTGCCACAATGTCAAACATACTCCACACTTACACAGTCCAGGCCATGGAGGGGGATTTTAATTAGTCCTTTACACTCCTCAAAATTGAATCTCTCTGCTGATGGCATATTCCACACCGAACCCCAGTGAAGGAAGTGCGGTGACACGCCATGCAGGTTTGAAGTGTTAATTTATTACAGTGCTGACACATCATCCGTTGTACACTAATGGTACAGCAACTAAACTTGTTTGGACAAGACACCGTCACATACTGAAGAATGTTTTCAGAGTGCTGCAGTCACCAATAACTGCTGTGATTTTCCACGCTGAATGACTGCCATCAATTCCAATCGCTCGGCCTGTTTTTGTTGCTTTTTTTTAGTGAGTGTGCTGAGTCTGCGATTTCACTACCTTTAAGATCATGGCATAGGAGCAGAAATAGGCCATTCGGCCCATCGAGTCTGCTCCACCATTTGATCGTGGCTGATCTATTTCTCCCTCATAACTCCATTCTCCTGCCTCTTCCCATAACTTTTGATGACCTTTCTAATCTAGAACCTATCAATCTCCGCTTTAAAATATACCCAATGACTTGGCCTCCACAGTGGTGCGTAACAATAAATTCAACAGATTCACCATCCTCTGGCTAAAGAAAATCCTGCTCATCTCTATTCATATGTTTATGTGATAGGAGCAGTATTAGGCCCATCAGGTCTACTCCACCATTCAACCATGGCTGATCTATCTTTCCCTCTTAACCCCATTCTCCTGCCTTCTCCCCATTCTAAAGGTACATCATTTTATTCTGAGGCTGTGTCTTCTGGTCCTAGACTCTCCCAGTACTCGAAACATCCTCTCCACATCAGTTAAATCTAGACGTTTCATTATTCGGTAGGTTTCAACGAGATCCTCCCTCATCCTTCTAAACTCTGCAATGAGTACAGGCCCAGAGCCGTCAAACATTCGTCAGACGTAAACCCAACCATTCAGAAAACGTAGAACATAGGAACAGTGCCAACTGGAATGAAAGACATTCATTTGCACATTGCTTTAGTGCTTGCAGGATGAGCTAAAGGGCTTCACATGCTTCTAGCATCTGTAGCCTTTTACAAAGTCAGGTATAAATGTACTCAGGAGTCAGGAGTGTTTTATTGCCATTTGTCCCAAAACGATAAAAATTTTACTTGCAGCAGCACAACAGATATGTAAACATATTACTCTGTAGAACCCGTGATAAACAACAACAAAAAGTTCAGTGTGAATATTAAAAAAACAAATTAGTGAGTCTTGGATTAGCCTAATGAAAATGTTACTCCACACAGGAGGTTCATTTTTAGTGATTAAAGAAATCTGCTCAAATCCACATCGTTGCTGTTAGTTACCATCCACCAGTGGCTCAGTGGCACAGCTGGTAGAGCTGCTGCCTCACAGCACCTGAGACACGGGTTCCATCCTGACTTTGTGTGCTGTCTCTGTGGAGTTTGCACGTTCTCTCTGTGACCACATGGGTTTCTTCCGGGTTCCCCGGTTTCCTCGCACATCGCAAGTACGTGCGGATTTGTAGGCTAATCGGCCCTCTGTAAATTGCCCCTGGTGTGCAGGGAGTGGATGAGAGAGTGGGATAACATAGAACTAGTGTAGTCAGGTGATCGAGTGTAGTCATGTAGTCAACATGCCCATTCCACACTAATCCCATCTGCCTGTGTTTGGTCCATATCCCTCTAAACCCATCCTATCCATGTATCTGTCTCAATGCTTCCTAAACTTTACGATCGTACTTGCCTCAACTACCTCCTCCGGCAGCTCCTTCCATAAACCTACCACCCTTTGTGTAAAAAGGTTACCCCTCAGGTTCCTAGTGGCGGCGCGGCTCTGGCTGCAGCGGCTCTCCGGCAGTCCTGTTTGTTTT
The DNA here is from genome assembly GCF_010909765.2 of Amblyraja radiata. Lineage (NCBI taxonomy): Eukaryota > Metazoa > Chordata > Chondrichthyes > Rajiformes > Rajidae > Amblyraja > Amblyraja radiata. The sequence continues at coordinate 8,799,383 of NC_045986.1, read as the reverse complement.
GTGTTTTTGGGTTGTTTATTTTCGTTTTGGTTAGTCTAGTTTTGGTTTTTAGTTTCTGTTTTGGGGGGGGGGTTGAAACGGGGCTTGCTGTCTCTCCCTGCGGGGGAATGCGACTTTTTTGTCGTATTCCCCTTCTCTGCCTCCGTCTGCGCTGAGGCCTAATGGCGGAGCTGGCGACCTCGAGGCTCAGGAGGCAGAGCCCGCCAGGACTCGCACTGAGCTCGCTCCCGTGAGGTAGGCCCGGCTCGGGGCTGGAACAGTGCTTCCGTGAAGGGCTGTGACGCTCCCGTGAGGACGGCCGGCCCGAGGAAGGAACGGTGCTCCCGTCGGAGTGGCCGAGCTCGGGGAGGTACGGCGTTCCCAGCCCGAGGGAGGAGCGGCACCCAGTCGGGGCGGCCCAGCCCGAGGGAGGCGCGGTGCCCAGTCGGGGCGGCCCAGCCCGAGGGAGGAGCGGCACCCAGTCGGGGCGGCCCAGCCCGAGGGAGGAGCGGCACCCAGTCGGGGCGGCCCAGCCCGAGGGAGGCGCGGTGCCCAGTCGGGGCGGCCCAGCCCGAGGGAGGAGCGGCGCCCATGTCGGGGCGGCCTGGCGCGAGGCTGAGACGGTAACGGCTCTCACGTGAGGGCGATCCGGCTCGGGGCTGGAACGGTGCTCCGGTGGCTGGGACGGTGTTCTGGCGGCGGTGGCCTGAGTCCGGGGTTCGGCCGCGGGCCAGCGGCTGCGTCAGCAGGACTGGTGGGCGGCAGCTTTGACCACCCCGGGCCGCGGTGTTTGAGCCGCGGGACAGTTGTAACATCGCCCAGGGGGTATCGCCTCAGCGCAGAGGGAGAAGAGGAGGGAAGAGACTGGAGACCTAAGACTTTTGCCTCCATCACAGTGAGGAGATGTTGGGTGGACTCACTGTGGTGGATGTTAATATGTGTTTATTGTTGTTTTTTATTGTATTGTATTGTATGTATGACTGCTTCAATTTCGTTCAGACTTCGGTCTGAATGACAATAAAGGCTATCTAATCTAATCTAATCTATTAAATCTTTCCTTCCTCACCTCATGCCCTCTGGTTCTCAATTCCCCTGCTCTGGGCATTTACCTGATGCATTCCTATCACCTCTACAAGATCACCCCTCATCCTCCTGCGCTCCATGGAATAAAGTTCTAGCCTGTGTAGGAAGGAACTGCAGATGCTGGTTTACACTGAAGATAGACACAAAAAGCCGGAGTAGCCCAGCGGTTCAGGCAGCATCTTTGGAGAAAAGGAATAAGTGAACAAATTCTAGCCTGCTCAACCTCTCCCCTCTCCCATCGAGTCCTGGCAAAATCCTTGTGAATCTTCTCTGCATCCTTTCCAGCTTGACAACATCTTTTCTATAACATGGTGACCAAAATTGAACATAATGCTCTATTTAATTGGTGGAACAGCAGTACAGTTGCTGCCTTACAATTTCGGAGACCCGAGTTTGATCTTGACCACGGGTGCTGTCTGTAGGGAGTTTGTACGTTCTCCCCGTGACCTGCGTAGGTTTTCCCCAAGTGCTCCAGTTTCCTCCCACACTACAATGATGTACAAGTTTGTAGGTTCATTGGCTTGCTATCATTGTAAATTGTCCCTGGTGTGTAGGATAGCCTTAGTGTGTGTGGATCAATGGTCTACGCGGACTCGGTGGGCCAAAGGGCCTGTTTCTGCTCTGTATCTCTAAAGCAAACTAAACTAATTTCTGAAGATAGACACAAAATGCTGGAGTAACTCAGCGGGACAGGCAGCATCTCTGGAGAGAAGGAATGGGTGACATTTTGGATCACCCATTCCTTCTCTCCAGAGATTATGCCTGTCCGCTGAGTTACTCCAGCATTTTGTGTCTATCTTGGGTTTAAACCAGCATCTGCAGTTCCTTCCTAAATTAATTTCAGTCAGGCTTCTGAAGTTTAGATGTGAGTGACCAGACTAGTTCTATGTTATCCAATTCAATACTTTGCCAGCAGGTGGATGTCCAGATTCAAGGACAGTTTCTCCCCGGCAGTTCTCAGGCAACTGAATCATCCCATCACAACCAGAGAGCAGTGCTGAACTACTATCTACCTCATTGGTGACCCTTGCACTAAACGTTATTCCCTTATCATGTATCTATGGCACTGTGAATGGCTCGATTGTAAGCATGCTTTGTCTTTCTGCTGACTGGTTAGTGTGCAACAAAAGCTTTTCACTGTACCTCGGTACACGTGACAACAAATGAAACTGAGAACTGATATCCACAGATAATAGAACTGCTCACCAAGGATTAAAATGGAAAATAAAGTGTGACATTTAGATCACCTTGATGTTCAAGAGGCAGCGGTAGAGTTGCTGCCTAAAAGCCCTGTCCCACTGTACGAGTTCATTCAAGAGTTCTCCCGTGTTTGCCCTGATTCGAACTCGGAGATTTACGGTAATGGCCGCTCGTAGGTACTCGGGGCTCTCGTGGACATTTTTCAACATGTTGAAAAATCTTCACGATTCTTCCCAAGCTTGCCGCGTTTCCCGAGTACCTGCCATTAGCGTTACGAGCCGCTAAGAGACGTCCCCGAGCTCCGACGTACCCGCTACGTACATTCTACATGCTTCCACGAGTTTGATTTTTTTTTAGACTCGGGAGAGCTCTTGAATTACCTCGTACAGTGGGACAGGGCTTTTACGATTGCAGCATCGGAGACCTGGGTTCAATCCCGACTATGGGTGCTGTCTGTACGGAGTTTGTACGTTCTCCCCGTTCTGACCTGAGTGGGTTTTCTCCGAGACCTTCGGTGTCCTCCCACACTCTAAAGATGTACAGATTTGCAGGTTAATTGGCATGGTATAAGTATAAATTGTCCCTAGTGTGTGTAGGATAGTGTTAATGTGTGGGGATCGCTGGTAGGCGCGGTCTCGGTGGCTGAAAGGCCTGTTTCCGCGCTATATCTCTCAACAAAACTAAACTAAAAACGAGGGCATCATTGTTTACCTAAAGGAATCCATAGTTTGAGCAACTTGATGAAAGAGTGTTGGTGTAGAGGATAGTGACATTTGACATATGGAAGTAGTGCCGTATTGTACAAGACTTATCTGATTGATTCAGGCTGTCTACTTTCAGAAATACACTCATACATACATCATTAATAAAACGTTGACACTGTGGATCGCCCCTGCCTTCCTATCTGAATCCTTAACAGATTATTCCATTTTGAGAGACAGCAGTGTAAAATTTGACAAATGTCGGTTACTTTCCACCAACTTATGTTCATAAGTTGTAGCGGCAGCGTGAAACCATTCGGCCCATCAAGTCTACTCCACCATTCAATCGTGGCTGATCTATCTTTCCCTCTCAACCCCATTCTTCTGCCTTCTCCCCATAACCCCTGACACCCTTCACTCCTGCAACTGGCACAACAAGTTGCCCATCCCAAATGGATGGGTTTCCATGTGCCAGCCTTGTGATCTTAGGACTCTTCCTTTCAACTGCGAAACAGTGTTTAGTTTAGTTGCGATATACAGCATGGATACAGGTTCTTCGACCCACCGAATCTACACTGACCATCGATCACCCGTTCACACTAGTAATATGTGTAGGAAGGAGCTGCAGATGTTGGTTTACACCGAAGATAGACACAAAATTCTGGAGTAACTCAGTGGGTCAGGCAGCACCTCTGGAGAAAATAGATAGGTGACTCTTTGGGTCAGAACCCTTCTCCAGACAATCTGATGAGACTAGTTTAGATGGGACATCTATATATATATCTTCTAGCTATCTATCTATACTATTACTAAAACTCTGATCTTGTCCTCTTCCCGTTTGCATTATTTTCAAATTTGCGCAAAAACAGTACCCTATATCGCTAGGATTTTTTCGCCACCTTACTCGCCGTTCTCCACTGCTCCAAGCGCACCATGTTTTGTTCTGATCGGTGAAATATTACAAAGGTTATTGGTCTGTTCCGGCACCCGCTGTCAATCACCGGCGTGGAGAATAAAGCTGAAGGTGCGGAGTGTGGGCTGTGTTCGCGGGCGGGGGCTGTGAGCGCGACAGGCGCTGGGGACGGGAGTCGCTGAGTGGGTCCGGAGCTGGTGAGTGGGGTCGGAGCCAGGAACCGGTGAGCCCACACACCCTCTCCCATAAACCCCCTCCCACACATCCCCCCTTGCGTTGGGGGACAAGGCCTCCTGTGTGACTGGGACCCAATGGGTCCCACTTAGTCTAGTCTTTACTTTAAATTTAGACATTAGAGATACAGCATGGAAACAAGCCCTTCGGCCTACCAATTCCAAGCCAACCAACGATCACCCCGTATACTAGCATTGTCCTATACAATAGGGACAATTTAACAATTTTACCAAAGCCAATTAAGCTACAAACTAGTCTGAAGAAGGGTTTCAGCCCGAAACGTCGCCTATTTCCTTCGCTCCGTAGATGCTGCCGCACCCACTGAGTTTCTCCAGCATTTTTGTCTACCTTCGATTTTACAGCATCTGCAGTTCCTTCTCAAGCTACAAACATGAAAGTCTTTGGTATGTGGTAAGAAATGTGAGCACCCAGAGCAAGCCCACACGCTCACGGGGAGAACATGCAAACTCCATACAGACAGCACCCGTAGTCAGGATCGAACCCAGGTCTCTGGCTCTGCGCCACCATGCTGCCCACAATGACCACTTCCACAAGATGGAGTGTCTTGTGGCGATGCTCATCACCTGTACAGCAGGCAGATGTTAGCTGTGTAAAAGGGGACAGGATACCCTCTCCTCTCCTACCGGCCTTGCCCCTCGCCCCTCGCCCGTCACATCTGCTGTTGCCGGCTCCATCCACTCTGGTCTTCGGGCGATGTGCAGGGACCGGCTCAGCGGCCTCCCCCTGAAGCAGCGATCCGACGGGCCATCCGGCAAGTGATTTTTAGTTTTTTTTAATTTAGAGATGCAGTATGGAAAGGCCCTTTGGCCCACCGGGTCCATGCCGACCAGCAATCCACATACACTAACACTATCCTCCACACACTAGGGACAATGTACCAAGCCAATTAACCAACAAACCTGTATGCCTTTGGAGTGTGGGAGGAAACAGGAGAAAACCCACGCAGGTCACGTGGAGAACGAGCAAACTCCGTATAGACAGTACTCGTAGTCAGGATCGAACTCGGGTCTCTGGCGCTGTAAGGCAACAACTCTACCGCTACACCACCAAGCCACAACGTCTTTAATCTAGATATGTGAATATGAAGGGATTTAAGGAAAATGGATCACGTATCTAAGAGGAGATTAGTTTAGCCTGGCATCATGTTTGGCACGGACATTGTGGGCCGAAGGGCCTGTTCCTGTGCTGCACTGTGCTATGTTCCATGACCAACATCTTCTCTTACTTTGAACAGTGACAATCAATGACCAATTTCTTCCCCTGAGAAATTTACCTTGCTATACGATACGTTACGACACGATACAATAGAACTTTATTTATCCCAGGAGAGAAATTGATCTGCCAACAGTCATAAAAACATAAAACACATGAAACCTGAAATTAAAGTGACGAGTGGAAAGGGTTGGGGGATGTGCAAAGACTGGAGAGGGCCGGGGGGTGAGTCAGTCTCGATCTACCCCACAACTAAAGGGGGAGGAGTTCTAATGTTTGATAGCCACAGAGAAGAAGGCTCTCCTGTGGCGTTCTGTCCTGCATCTTGGTGGAACCAGTCTGTTGCTGAAGGTGCTCCTCAGGTTGACCAGTGTGTCATGGAGGGGGTGAGCTGTATTGTCCAAGGTGCTCCACAGTTTGGGGAGCATCCTCCCCTCCAAGACCACCTCCCATGAATCCAACTCCAACGCCACCCCCAGGAGAGAGCCAGCCTTCCTGATGAGTTTGTTAATCCTCTTGGCGTCTGCGGCTTTCGCCCTGCTACCCCAGCACACGGCAACAAAGAAGATGGCACTGGCTACCACCGATTGGTAGAACATCTGCAGCATCTTACTGCAGACATTGAAGGAGGGGATCCTTCTCAAATAGTACAGCCGGCTCTGTCCCTTCTTGTAAAGGGCCTCAGCATTCCTGGACCAGTCCAGTTTACTGTCCAGGTACACGCTAATGTATTTGTACTCCCTGGTAAACTACACATCTACACCATTGATGGGGACAGGGGTGTTCCTCTCTTCCTAAAGTCCAGCACCAATTCCTTAGTCTTGTCGGTGTTGAGCTGCAGGTGATTCAGCCCACACCACTCAACAAAGTCGTTGACTGCACCTCTGTTATATCTGAAGTCCAAGGTGTAGGTGGTGAACAGGAAGGGAGAGAGGACCGTCCTCTGTGTGGTCCCTGTGTTGCTCACCACCCTGTCCGAGACACAGTTCTGTAGCCTGACATATTGTGGTCATCCAGTCAGGTAGTTGGTGATCCAGGACACCAACGGAGCATCCACCTGCATCTTGTCAGTTTGCTCCCAAGCATTGCAGGCCGGATGTGTTAAAAGCACTGGAGAGGTCAAAAAACATGACTCTCACAATGCTTTCCGGCTCATCCAGGTGAGCATAGGAACAATGGAGCAGGTGGATAATGGCGTCCTCAACCCCCATCATTGTTTGGTAAGCGAACTGCAGGGGGTCCAGGTAGGGTTTAACCAGGGGTCGCAGGTGAGTGAGCACCAGCCTCTCCAGTGCCATCGGTCTGTAGTCATTGGAGGAGCTGGGGCGCATCCCCTTTAGTTCAGGAACTAGGCGGCATGTCTTCCACATCACAGGAGCACTCTCCAGCTCAGGCTCAGATTGAAGATGCGCTGGAGTACTCCGCACAATTGGCTGGCACATGCCTTGAGGACCCTCGGGCTGACACCATAGGGACCCGTAACATTGCCTGGGTGGTGTCTACTCAGCTCCTTGCTCACCTGCTCAGCCTTGATGGTCAAGCGTGACAAAGAAAAGGCAGAGGAAGTGGACCAGTGGGATTGAGGTGGAGAGACTGTCGAGCAGGGTAGGCTATCAGATGTAGGCTATGACTGCGCTGTTAGGTTATTCGGTATGTTCAAGGTGTAGACAGGTTGATTCTTGGAGTGCAAGTTGATCAAGGATTTGGGAAGGAGCAAGTTGAGGCCATGATTAGATCGCCATGATCTTGTGGAATGGCAGAGCATGTCTAAGGTTCCATAGATAGACACAAAAAGCTGGAGTGACTCAGCGGGTCAGGCAGCATCTCTGGCGAGGAGTAGGTGACGTTTCAGGTCAAGACCCTTCTTCAGAGTTCCATACGCTGACTACTGGTGTGAATTTGTAATCAAATTATTGGCTATTACTTGGAGCCGAAAATGGTGCACATTCTGCACTATCTTGGGACAAAAGTGAAAAAGTCCATTTGAATTTGGGGACCAGTGTAGTTCCACTCGGACGGGCTTTTACCCTGGGTGTTGGTGTAACGGCTTACAGTGCTGGGGTACATGACAAAAACCCATCCCGATGTTTTCCTCGTCCCTATGGACGGCCCCTGGGAACCTCCTCCCCACCTCAGCATGTCGCCAGTGTTGCCGGGATATCTGTAACAACGCACACCCCTCGTCCACAAACCCACAAGCAAGAGAGAGACCAGCTACAAAGCCAGCTGTGTCTTTTGAAAGTGCAAGTTTTAGTCCCTTGAAATCACTGGCAATGATATAAAAGCCTCACGAATATTCAACTAAAGCCTTCATTCTTATTCTGCCCCACGTTTCTCACTGGGACACAAGGAAACCCTCTCCCATTCTTCCACGAGTTGAGTCATGGAATCTTTTTCATCGACCGTGAGAGTCGCTGGGAACTCAGGCTCGTGGCTATTAGGTGCGAGGTGGCCCATTGGCGCAGCGGGTAGAGCTGCTGCCTCACAGCGCCAGGGACCCGGCTTCCATCCTGAAGTCAGGTGCTGAATGTGTGGAGTTTGCACGCTTGCTCTGTGACTGCCTGAGTTTCCTCCGGGTGCTCCGGTTTCCTCTTACATCCCAAAGACGTGCGGGTTTGTAAGTTGTGTACAAGGGAGCTGCAGTGTGCTGGTTTATAGACACAAAGTCCTGCAGTAATTCAGCGGGTCAGGCAGCATCTCTGGAGAAAAAGGATGGGTCACTTTGTGTCTGAACTAAACTGAACAAAAACCAACTTTCTGGGGATGGGCAATAAATACTGTCCTGTCCCCTGACACCACAACCTGGTAAATGATTAAAATGTATCTCTCATGCCCTCAGAATATCGCCAAGAACATTACTGCCACAGAAGATCATTCTGAAGTGTATGTTCCCTACCCCTTCTCCTTCACATCCTCCCAGGGCCACACGTACCATCCAGGTGAGGCAGAGGTTCATGTGCACCTCCTCTAACCTCACCCACCGCATCCGGTGTTCCTGATGTAGCCTGCGGCACATCGGTGAGACCAAGCGTATGTGAGGCGACCATTTCGCTGAACACTCGCGCTTGGTCTACTAAGGACCGCTGGATCTCCCGGTCGCTAACCATTTTAACCATTTTAACATCACAAAGACGTGCTGGTTTGGAGGTTGTGTGGAAAGGAACTGCAGGAAAGGAACAGTTTTTATCCACAAGTAGTTGCTCTACTCAACAGCCCAAAATCTGTGGCTTCCCTTTCATCTGGTATTTGTTGGTTCACATGCTTGATCAATGGTGTTTTATCATTAATATTTTTTTATTATTAATGTTTAGTGTTTTCCGAGTCATTCGTAACTGTCACTGTATGTCATGTTGTTACTTGTGGGCGGAACACCAAGGCAAATTCCTTGTATGCGAATACTTGACCAATAAACTTACTAAAGGGCCTGTCCCACGAGCATGCGACACCATGCGGCAAGTGCGACCAAACGTGGTCACTTGAGACGTACGGCCTCGCGGGGCCGGTCCCACCGATCGCCGGAGAGTTATGGAGTTGTGCGGAGCTGGTCCCGACATAGCTCCGAAAAACTGACTGTGTTAAAAAATTCCGTGCGGCAACGGCTTGCCTGCCCGCAGCCGCCTCGACGCCATACGTATCGCCTCGACGCCGTACGTCACGCGCAAACTTCCCGCGGACTTCGCTCGAACTTCATGTCACTCACTCGACCTCCGCGCGGCCCCTGCTTCTGGTTTGATCGCGCTCGCCGCATGCAGTCGCATGCTCGTGGGACAGGCCCTTTAGGTCGCGCTTGCCGCATGCAGTCACATGCTCGTGGGACAGGCCCTTTACTTTACTTACTTAGATGCTGGTATATACTGAAGATAGACACGAAATGCTGGAGTAACTCAGCGGGTCAGGCAGCATCTCTGGAGTGAAAGGATGGGTGACGTTTCGGGGCGGAACCCTTCTTCAGACTGAAGTTTTATTCAGTTTTGCTTTTCTCCAGAGATGCTGCCTGACCCTCTGAGTCACTCCAGCACGTTTACCAGAGAGAAATACAGCCCATGTCCTCAAGGCAGCACCTTGGGACCTTTTACGTCTGTGTGAGAGAGCCGACCTCGATGACTTGGACAAAATACATCATTTGCACATCCTCCCCCACCCCACAGTGATAAAATCACGGAGCGTTACGCCAAAGACGAGGAATAAAAGGCAGCTTAAGTTACCTGAGCTGTGAAATTGTGGAGTGGCAGAGAGTATCACTATTAAGTCTTTAAATGGATGGATGGCTTCACAAATGACATCTGTTTGTCTGTTCATTAAACTTTGCTGATCTGCAAATTGTCACTTGGCACAGAAGAGATTGACAGGAACGTCAAGGTATTGTTATTCATCCTCAAACAACCAAACCGCCATAACCGCACCGCTCTTGGAGACGTTTCTTGCCAGTCTCTTGGCTCCTTTCTTAATGTCTGCGAGGCGTAAAAAGAATAAGAATAAAAGACAATAATTCACCGACCCCGTCTCATCAAACTGGCACCAAGTTACTAAAGCAAGCCTTCACCCACTTCACAGTGTGTTGATAGATTCACACCCAAATTCATTCTGTCATTCATTCATTCATACTGTCAGAGTGAGGCCACATGCAAATTGGAGGAGCAGCACCTCATATTTTGCTTGGGCACCTTACACCCCAGCGATATGAATATTGATTTATCTAATTTCAAGTAACTCTTGCTTTCCCTCTCTCTCCGTCCCTCCCCCACCCTAGTCGTTCTGCTAATTTCACTGTTTAAGAAGGAACTGCAGATGCAGGAAAATCGAAGGTAGACAAAAATGCTGGAGAAACTCAGCGGGTGAGGCAGCATCTATGGAGCGAAGGAAATTGGCGACGTTTCAGGTCAGTCTGAAGAAGGGTCTTGACCCGAATCGTCGCCTATTTCCTTCGCACCATAGATGCTGCCTCATCCGCTGAGTTTCTCCAGCATTTTTGTCTGCTAATTTCACTGTTCATATTCCTTTTTCACAAACTACAATGGACCATTGTGGGCTCCACCATTCCTTGGTCATCGGTGCCGGCTCTGATTTGTTCTGTACCTTTTCATACCTCGAGATTTCCTCCCCCCTGACTCTCAGTCTGAAGAAGGGTCTCGACCCGAAACGTCACCTATTTCATTTCTCCAGAGATGCTGCCTGACCCGCTGAGTTACTCCAGCATGTTGTGTTTGTCATAGATTCATACAGCATGGAAACATGCCCTTCAATCCCTTGAGAATGCACTGAGCACTAAGCTCATTGGAGACTCTCGGACTATCCTTGATCGGACTTTACTGGCTTTACCTTGCACTAAACATTATTCCCTCATCATGAATCTGTACACTGCGAATGGCTCGATTGTTATCATGTATTGTGCTTCCGCTGGCTGGTTAGCACGCAGCAAAAGCTTTTCACTGTACCGTGTCAATAAACTAAACTGAACTGAACTGAACTGGTGCCCATTTACACTAATCCTGCACTAACTCCCATTCCATTCTCCCCCTTCCTCGACCCCAACCTCTCACCTACAGACTGACGGCAATTTACAATGGCCAACTACCCACACGACTTTATGGTGTGGGATGAAATCAGAGCAACTAGAGGAAACCCACTTGCTAACAGGGAGAACGTGCAAACTCCACACCAGCAGCACTGGAGATCAGGATTGAATCTGAGTTGCTGGAGCTGTGAGCTCTCGGCTGTCCTGCTAATTGCATCATTGTGCTGCCATTGGTCACGGATTCAGGGCAAATGTTGAATATGATATTGTTCATGCTCTCGTCCAACCTGTAAAGGTCAGACGAACATTGACTTGCTCGTTCAGTCTCTGCCACATTTGGAAAGTTGACATTGACTGTGCCCAAGGTGATCAGTCAATGGCAGAGGGCACACCATCAGAAGAGTAGCAAGAACACACCCAGCAGCAGGGAGGAGAGGAGAAATAAAGGCCTGGATAGAGTGGATGTGGAGAGGATGTTTCCACTAGTGGGAGGGTACCTTTAGAAAGGAGATGAGGAGGTATTTCTTTAGTCAGAGGGTGGCGAACCTGTGAAATATATTGCCAAGTGGAGGCCAAGTCGTTAGGTATTTTTAAGGCGCAGATTGATAGATTCTTGATTAGTACAGGTGTCAGCGGTCATGGGGAGAAGGCAGGAGAATTGGGGTTGAGAGGAACAGGTTGGACTAGTGCAGATGGGACATGTTGGTCGGTGTGGGCAAGTTGGGCCGAAGGGCCTGTTTCCACGCTGCATTAGTCAAGACCTTTTGACTCTATCTAAGTTTACTCCGCCATTCAATCATGCAACCAACATGTCCCATCTACAGTAGTCCAATCTGTCTGCATTTGGCCCATATCCCACCAAACCTGTCTTATTCATGGACCTGTGTAATTGTTTCTTAAATGATGGGATAGTCCCTGTCTCAACCACCTCATCTGGCAGCTCGATCCATGCTCCCACCAACTGTTGTGTGAAAAATGTACCCCTCGGGTTCCTATTAAATCTTTCCCCCTTCACCTTGATCCTATGTCCTCTGGTTCTCTATTTCCCTCAAGAGCCAGAGACTCTGTGTGTCTAACCGATCTATTTCTCTCATGGTTGTATACACTTAATGGGCCAAATGGCCTAATTCACCTTCTATATGATCTTAATGGGGTAACAATTTCGGACAATCACTGTGTCAGCAGTTGGTAAATCAGCACAAACCCTCCCCACAGCTTGTCCTGGTGATCATGGGATGGAGGTGGGGCTGCTGGAAACATAGGAACAAAGAAAAATAGGTGCAGGAGTAGGCCATTCGGCCCTTTGAGCCAGCACCGCAATTCAATATGATCATGGCTGATCATCTAAAATCAGTACCCCGTTCCTGCTAATTCCCCATAATCCCTTGATTCCTTTAGCCCGAAGAGCTAAATCGAACTCTCATGAAACATTCCAGTGAATTCCCCTCCACTGCCTTCTGTGGCAGAGAATTCCACAGATTCACAACTCTCTGGGTTACATTTTTTTTCCTCATCTTAGTCTAAATTCTTAAACTGTGACCCCTGGTTCTGGACTCCCGCTACATTTTTCCTGCATCTAGCCTGTCCAATCCCTTAAGAATTTAAATTCTCATTCCTTCGTCTCATTCCTTCAAAGTCTCCATTCTTTAAGTTCAGGACCCTAGTCTCTGAATTAACCATGCCACTCTCCACCCTAATGCAGAATTCGACCATATTATGGTCATGAAGAAATGTCTCGACCCGAAATGCCTATTTCCTTCGCTCTCCTCACCCACTGAGTTTCTCCAGCATTTTTGTCTACCTTCGAATTTCCAGCATCTGCAGTTCCTTCTTAAATGATTACCAAATGATTATCGCCCCATAGATCTGTTGTGCCAGTGCATTGAGCAAGTCAAAGACTGGATGTGCCAAAATTTTCTCCAACTAAATAAGGACAAAACGGAGATAATTGTTTTTGGTGCTAAAAAAGAAAGGCTTAAAGTAACCCAACACCTTCACTCTCTGTCCCTGAAAACTTCAAACAAAGCCAGAAATCTTGGGGTCATTATGGATTCAGATTTAAATTTCGACAGTCACATCAAATCAGTAACAAAATCGGCCTACTATCACCTCAAAAACATAGCAAGATTAAGAGGACTCATGTCAGCTCAAGATTTAGAAAAACTTGTACATGCCTTTATTAATAGTAGGCTAGATTATTGCAACGGTCTCCTTGCAGGTCTTCCAAAAAAAACTGTCAGGCAGCTACAGCTTGTTCAGAACGCTGTTGCTAGAGTTCTAACAAAGACCAAAAAATTTGAGCATATTACACCAATTCTTAAATCCTTACATTGGCTCCCTGTATGTCAGAGAATTGATTTTAAAATCCTGCTGCTCACCTATAAATCACTACATGGTTTAGGGCCAAAGTATATCACTGACATGCTTCCACTATATAAGCCTTCTAGACCGCTAAGATCTTCTGAAACCAATCTGCTAGTGATTCCCAGAGTAAATACAAAACATGGGAAAGCAGGATTTAGTTACTATGCAACAAATAGCTGGAATAAATTTCCTGAAGATTTAAGACTTGCCTCAACTTTGACCACTTTTAAAACAAGACTGAAAACTTTTATGTTTACTTTAGCTTTCAGCTAAATCTTAACTACATTGCACTTTTAACTTTTGCACTTTTTATAATGCATTTTTAATTTTGCTTTTCTTTTCTTTTAGTTCTTCTATTTTATTTCATTTTATTATTTCATTTATTGTATGACATGTTTTTATGTGAAGCACTTTGAGTCTGCCTCGTGTATGAAATGTGCTATATAAATAAAGTTGCCTTGCCTTGCCTTGCCTTAAACATATTATGGTCACTGTTGCCTAAGGGGCTTTGCACAACAAGAGCGCTAACTAATCCTTCCTCATTACACAATACCCAGTCTAGGATGGCCTGTTCACTAGTCGGTTCTTCTGCATATTGGCTTAAAAATCCATCCCGTATACATTCCAGGAAATCCTCCTCCTCAGCACTGTTACCAATTTGGTTGGCCCAATCTATATGTAGATTAAAGTCACTCATGATAACTGCTGTACCTTTGCTACACGCATCCCTAATTTCCTGCTTGATGCTATCCCCAACCTCCCTACTGCTGCTTGGTGGTCTGTATACAACACCAACAAGCGTGTTCTGCCCTTGGCTATTTCACAGTTCTACCCATACAGATTCAACAGCATCCAAGCCAATGTCTCTCCTTACTATTGCATTAATCTTCTCTTTAACAAGCAATGCCACCCCACCTCCTCTTCCTTTCTGTCTATCCTTCCTGAATATTGAATGTCCCTGCATGTTTAGCTCCCAGCCTTGGTCACCCTGGAGCCGTGTCTCCGTAATTCCGACTATATCATATTCCTTAACTACTAACTGCACATTCAATTCATCCACCTTATTACGAAAGCTCCTCTGCACAAAGCTTTCAGGTTTGATTTTCTTATCTCCCTTCTACCTTTTGCTCTGTCCTTTTATGGCCCTTTGTCTCATTGCATTGGTTCTGATCCCCCTGCCCTGTTAGTTTAAATGTGACATTTCCTACGCTCTCTTTCCCGTTAACTGCATGCATACGCTTCCACGTTGTTGATCCCACCCGCCCACGGTTTAGTTTAAACCCACCTGTGTAGCACTAGCAAACCTGCCTGCCAGAATGTCGGTCCCCCTCCAATTTAGGTGCAACCCGTCCCAGAAGAGATACCAGTGATCTAGAAATCTAAATCCCTGCCCCCTGCACCAACTCCTCAGCCACACATTCAGATCCCCTATCTCCCTGTCCCTACCCTCACTAGAGGTGGGTGGATGGGGATGGGATCATGTACATGTAGTTGTGATCGTGGGATGCAGGTGGGGCTGTTCTCTGATTCTCGGCGCTTCGGTTGCCTCGCGGTGCTGCCTGATGTTCCCGACATCCATGCCGATCTCCAGACCAGTGGCCAGGGCCGGGCAGAGCTGTCAGCAGCAATGCCGGCGTTCTTGCCATCGACTTCGTTGTTGAATCGAATTTTTGGCCTTCATCGTGGTAGGTTCTTCAGTGGATTCTGAGCACAATCTTCAGACCATTCATCTTGGCCTCGGAGCTGGGGCAGTGTTCCGGCGGCAGCGGCCACTCGACCCGACCGCGGGCCCAGTGGACAACATCGTCGGGAGCTCCTGGGGCACAGGTGACCTGTTTTCCGGAGCTCCCGCGGCAACAGCTGCTTCCACTGGACTGGAGGGCCGCAGCTTCGACCACCCTGGGCCGCGGAGTTGAACCAGCCCGTTCGCGGCTCGGATTCAGCCGCGGGACTGACATTACTTACCATCGCCCGGCGGGGTCATAACATCTGAAGCCTGGATCGCCTCGGCGCAGAGGGAGAATAAGAAGGGATGAGACAAAGACCTATGATTTTTGCCTCCATCACAGTGAGGAGGTGCCTGGTGAACTCACTGTGGTGGATGTTAATTTGTGTTTATTGTGTGTTTTTGTCATTTTTACTATATGTTGGACTGCAAGGCAACAACATTTCGTTCAGACCGCAAGGTCTGAATGACAATAAAGGCTACTTGACTTGACTTGACTTGGGGAAAGCACTTTGTAGGTTAATTGGCCCTCTGTAAGGTGTGGGTGAGAAAGTGGGATAACATTCAACTAGTTGCTTCCCCCCTCCCTCACCCTAGTCTTGCTACTAGTTCCACTGCCCGCATCCTTGTATCCCTGTCACTATCACCTCTTCCCCAGCCAACAATGGGCCATTGTGGACTCCACCCTTCCTGTAGTCATCTGTTGCCACCAAAGATCCTATAGCGAGCAAGATAGATCACTCAACGAAAAAGACGTAGTACGGTCATGGGCAGATTTATGGGTAATTTTCGGCCCCATTTCCGTAACCGGCTTCCGTCTCCGCACCAAAGATCCCACAGGATACTAGTGCAGAGACGGAAGCCGGTTACGGAAACATCCTCGTAAAAATAAAAGTTATTTGGTAAATATCTTCTCCTCATTTTCAGAATTTTAATTTATTAACACAAACTGTTCGCCCGCAACATTGATTACACTGCGAGTCGGGTCGGGTCAGGTCGGGTTACTGAAATGGATGCAAAAAAGGCCCACATTCTGCTCCTTTGCGTACTACACGTCAGCCCATTGCATTTAGCAGGAGTGGTCTATCTTGCTTGCTATAGGATCTTTGGTTGCCACCTCTGTTTTGTTCTGGGCTTTGTTATCTTTCAGTCTGAAGAAGGGTTCCGACCCGAAACGTCACCTATTCCTTTTCTCCAGAGAGGCTGCCTGACCCGCTGAGTTACTCCAGGATTTTGTGTCTATCTGCGGTTCACAACACATCTTAAGTCTGACCACCACAATCATACTGGTCTATTGGTTGGACCTGATCTCATTCAATCAGCTTCATTAACCTGAGTGCAATGCATTAAACATGCAGTGGATTAGCAGAGAAAGGATCTTTTAATGTTCACCTTGTAGTCATGGGAAATGTTGTTTAGTTTAATTCAGAGGTAGAGCATGGAAACAGGCCCTTCGGCCCATCGAGTCTCCGCCGACCAGCGAACACCTGTAACTTCTATGTTATCCGACTTTTGCATCCGACACACTTGGGGCAATTTACTGAAGCAAATTAACCTACAAACCTGCACTTTTTTGGAATGTGGGAGGAAACCGGAGCACCCGGAGAAAACTAACGTGGTCACGGGGAGAACGTACAAACTCCGTACACAATGCACCTGAGGTCAGGATCGATCCCGGGTCTCTTGTGCTGTGTGGCAGCAACTCTTTCGCTGTGCCACTGTGCTAGCCTGTAGTGAACAAATATCTCTGCAAGACAATGCACGGTGGCCTAGTGGCGCAGTGGTAGAGTTGCTGCCTCTCAGTGCCAAATACTCTAGTTCGGTCCTGACCACATGCGCTGCCTGCACAGAGTTTGCATGTTCTCCCTGTGACCGTGTGGGTTTTTACCCAAGTGCTCAGGTTACCTCCCACACTTCAAAGACGTGCAGGGCTGTAGGTTAATTGGCTTTGGTAAATAAAAGATCGTAAATCTGTCCTAGTGTGTAGGATAGTGCTAGTACATGGGGATTGCTGGTCAGCGCAGACCCGGTGGGCCGAAGGGCCTGTTTCCGTGCTGTATCTCTAAACTAAACTAAAATCTAACAAAATTGCAGAACTTGGAAATTTGAAATTAAAATAAAATGTTGAAAGGGCAGTTGCTCTTTCTGGACTCAACCTGAAACATTAAAGCTATTTCTCTTTCCACAGATGCTGCCTGACCTGCTGAGTGTTCGCACACCTTCTATTGCTATTACATATCACCATGCAGTGTGTAAGTAACTCGAAAGGAAACTGCGCTTTGAGAAAGCCTGCGACTAGTACAGATATAAATGTTGTGAAGATTGTATGCGGTCTCCTTGCTGCAAAAAAAACAATCACTTTCATCATAATGTATTGGAATTAAATCAACATATTGGTGTCCTGTACCTTGGTGCCACTAATAAGCTGCAGTAACTGCAGTAAATTATACAAGCATAAACTCTAAAGGTATAATGAATCCATTATGGACAAATGAGAGACTCCTGCATTATTTAGCATTGTCATTTTGTTTTGCAGTTCATTCAACTGAAATTAATGAAAGAGGACCCGTGATGTGATTCCGTCTACAAATGGCAGGAAATAATGTTCTGAGACCCCATGTTCTGCCGATGTCACGTACCCATGGTGGGGGGCCTGTTTGGACAACATTATTGACTCATTACACTAATGGTCTCTCTTCGCAGACTCTCATTTATATCACATCACTGATAGGTATCGGTGCACTTTGTTCCACTTTGGGTTCCATTTGAAGGTAGAAATTACAATTCACGCTATTAAACGGCAAGTGTCCACGCCGTTGCTACGACGTGCCTGCTAGTTCGAGCAGGGATCCACCCACTTCTGGAAGATATATTTTACAGCTATGCGGCTATCACCACTCACTACGCCACTCACGCCAGGACCTTGGTGGACAGACACAAGCAGGAGATTAAGTGTTGGAAGGAACTGTAGATGCTGGTTTACACCGAAGATAGACACAAAATGCTCCACAATGTACTGAAGATGACCTGGCCGAACCAAATGCCGCTGCGCTCGCCTGCGTCAACCACTGGAAAGACGTGATATAGAAGATGGCCGGATACGAGGAAGAAGAAGTAGAGTCATATAGCATGGAACAAGGCCATTCAGCCCAACTGTCCAAGATGCCCAATCTCGTCTAGTCCCATTTGCCCACATTTGGTCCACATCAAAGGAAAACGCCGACAATGACTACATTGACACGCTGAGCATAGGGTGAACTCACCCTGGAACTGCAGATGCTGGTTTACACCAAAGATAGACACAAAATGCTTGTATTCTCTCGAGTTTAGAAGGATGAGGGGATATCTTATAGAAACATATAAAATTATAAAAGGACAGGACAAGCTAGATGCAGGAAAAATGTTCCCAATGTTGGCGAGTCCAGAACCAGGGGCCACAGTCCTAGAATAAAGGGGAGGTTATTTAAGACTGAGGTGAGAAAAACTTTTTCACCCAGAGAGTTGTGAATTTATGGAATTCCCTGCCATAGAGGGCAGTGGAGGCCAAGTCACTTTATGGATTTAAGAGAGAGTTAGATAGAGCTCTAGGGGCTAGTGGAGTCAAGGGATATTGAAGGCAGGCATGGGTTATTGATAGGGGACGATCAGCCATGATCACAATGAATAGGGTATTGAAGGGCCGAATGGCCTCCTCCTGCACCTATTTTCTATGTTTCTACGTTTCTATCTATGTTTCTAAAATGCTGAAGTAACTCAGCGGGACAGGCAGCCTCTCTGGAGAACAACAATGGGTGACGTTACAGGTCAGGACCCTTCTTCAGACTGAGAGTTGGGGGAGAGGGAAACTAGAGGTATGAAAAGGTACAAAAGCAAATGAATGAAAGGTATCACCGTATTAATTATCAGGTGTATTTATAGTGAAGGAAAATGGTGATGAGAAGGTCCAGAGCGCTCTCTCTCTCTCTCTCCCTCTCTCTCTCCCTCCCTCTCTCTCTCCTTCTCTCTCTCTCTCCCTCCCTCTCTCTCTCTCCTTCCCTCTCTCTCTCTCTCTTCCAGAGTGCTGGGTGTTTTTTGGCAGGCAGCTGCAGAGATCAGGGTGGCACATGAGAGAGATGGGGTCATTACACCATCTAAGCCTTTCCTATCCATGTTCCTGTCCAAATGTATTTGAGAAGTTGTTGCTGTACCTGCCTCAACTGCTTCCTCTGACAGCTCGTTCTGTATATCCGCTACCCTCTGTGGGAAAGGTTGCCTCTCAGATTCCTCTTAAATCTTTTCCCTCTCATCTTAAACCTGGACCATTTAGCTCTTGATTCTTCTACTCTTGTGCATTCACCCAATTTATCACCATCATTGTAGTATACAGCTGGAAAAGATCACCCCTCATCCTCCTGCGCTCCAAGGAATGAAATCCTAGCCTGCTCAACCTCTCCCTCAGCACCATCTTTGTAAATCTTCCCCGCGCTCTTTCCAGCTTTGTGGCATCTTGGATCTTTTCTGTAACAGGGTGACCAAAACTAAACACATTATTCCAAATGTGGCCTACAGGGCCTGTCCCACTGTGCGAGGTAATTCAAGAGTTCTCCCGAGTTCTCCCCTGATTCGAGCTTGTGTAATGTCCGTAGCGGGTACATAGGAGTTCGTGGATGTCTCGTAGCGGCTCGTACGAGTAACGGTAGGTACTTGGGAAATCCGGTAAACTCGTGACTTTATTTGCAACAATGTGAAAAATGTCCATGAATAAAAAAATACTCGTGATGAAATAAATTGTTACTTTTTACTCGTACGAGCCGCTACGAGACATCCACGAGCTCCTACATACCCGCTACAGACATCCACGAGCTCCTACATACCCGCTACAGACATTACACGAGCTCGAATCAGGGGAAAACTCAGGAGAACTCTTGAATTGCCTCGTGCAGTGGGACAGGCTCTTTACCAACATTCCAAATTCTATACTCAATTCTCCGGCTGATTTGCCTCACATTTTATCAAAATGCAAAGTTATACAGTTTTGTAGGCTAATTGGCTTGGTAAAATTGTAAATTGTCACTGGTGTGTAGGATAGTGTTGATGTGCAGGGATCGCTGGTCAGCACAGACTCGGTTTCATCTCATGTGGGCTGTATGTTCCAGTGCCGCGAGCAGGCAGCAGGGAAGGCTGAGCAAACTGCTTTTCCTGATGTGTGAGGCAGTTGCAGTGACCAGGCATGGTGTCTGTGTGTCCCGTCTGGAGTACAGCTGAGTCCCGGGCCTTGTGGCCACAACTCTGAGGCAGTGTGCAGCCCCGGGCCAGGGTCTGCCTGCCAGAAATATGCTTGCAATTGTGTGAGGGCTAAGAGCACAATTCATAATACTTCCCTCTTGACTTCAGTAAACTCACTGCAGATGCAAACAGGCACACATATGGGTAGCAATGGTGGAGCTATTTGGACAGATGCCAGCATTCTGCAATCATTTCCAGTCCCCTTGCTACCATCCCAACTCAATCAGGTCACAAGGGTGACACCAATGTCAAGGGGCAAGGTTATGTTTAGGTTTAGGATTATTACTGTTGCCTGCACAGACGTGCAGTGAAAAGAGAGACACAAAATGCTGGGGAAACTCAGCAGGTCAGGCAGCATCTCTGAAGAAAAGGAATAGGTGGCGTTTCAGGTCGATACCCTTCTTAAGTGCAGTGAAAAACTTTGCTTTGCATGTCATCCAATCTGATCAGACAATACTAAACATAAATACAATCAAGTCAAACTCAAGTACAATAGGTGGAACAGAGCGGAAGATACAAGGTGCAGAATATAGTTCTCAGCATTGTAGCGCATCAGTTCCATAGACAAAGTCCAATGTCCGCAATGGGGTAGAGGTGAATCAGTATTCGAGCTTATGATAGGACTGATATTGGCATTTAAATAGGCAGGTGACTGCAAGGAATGGAGGGATATGGATCACATGTCTGGTTTTGGCATCATGTTCAGCGCAGACATGGTGGGCTGAAGGGCCTCTTCCTGTGCTGCATTGTTCTATGTTCTAGGAACAAGGCGTAGGAAGGAATATAACACTGGAGATGTGGCTGCACCAGGACTTAAGGAGCTTGAAGTTAAGATCTAATTGTGACCTTTTCTGTTTTTATGAACGTGGATTGGACGTAAGAAAATCATTGAACTTGGACAAATATGTCTGGGGCTGCCTTTAGCTGTTTGTTCCCGCTTGATCCATGATGATTCAAAGGATCAACGGTGCTTTTATTGTCACGCGTGCAAAGTGCTAATAGAATAACACACAGTGAAACCATTTTTCATACAAACAGTCCAGTAAGCATTATTTAATATTTTCGGACCTAATCGCCGATTACCAAGTGTAAAGATGTAGTCTACTGAGCCACATGCAAGAACTGCCATGTTTTAGTTCCTATGATAGGTGTCTGTTCCAGGCAAGTCCCAGGCTGTTGCGGCCTCCAGCCATCTACTTCCATGGATGTCACATCCCTCTCCTCACCTGTTCACCTTTGCAGTCTGATCGCAGAACTGCCATGTTTTAGTTCCTATGATAGGTGTCTGTTCCAGGCAAGTCCCAGGCTGTTGCGGCCTCCAGCCATCTACTTCCATGGATGTCACATCCCTCTCCTCACCTGTTCCCCGGGGGATGGGGGCCTCCTGCAGCTGACCACGAGGCTGCGGAAGTCTGTCTCTACCATGTCTGTACCATGCACCAATGCCAGTCTGCACCATGCACCAAATGCCAGTATGCACCATGCACCAAATACCAGTCTGTACCACGCACCAAATGCCAGTCTGCACCATGCACCAAATGCCAGTCTGTACCACGCACCAATGCCAGTCTGCACCATGCACCAAATGCCAGTCTGCACCATGCACCAAATGCCAGTATGCGCCATGCACCAAATGCCAGTCTGCACCATGCACCAAATGCCAGTCTGCACCATGCACCAATGCCAGTCTGCACCATGCACCAAACGCCAGTATGCATCATGCACCAAATCCCAGTCTGCACCATGCACCAAATGCCAGTCTGTACCACGCACCAAACGCAAGTCTGTGCCATGCACCAAACGCCAGTCTGCACCATGCACCAAATGCCAGTCTGCACCATGCACCAAATGCCAGTCTGCACCATGCACCAAACACCAGTCTGCACCATGCACCAAATGCCAGTCTGTACCATGCACCAAACACTCTTCTGCGGATCGACATTCAGTCTAATCTGTTTGCAATATGAAGATCTGTGAAGACAAGTCCCCAGTAGCCTTGGATGAGAGAAGAAAAAATGCTGCATTGCCAAGCATAATTATTAAGCAGCAGGCTTAACAATTAAAGCAAGCACTAAAATGTGAAATGAAAGGTTAACTGCACAGCTTGTGTCCCTCACTTCCACGATGCCATCAAACACTGACAGTCTTGAAGTGATGGACGCATTTTCCACTTGAAGGAGAGACCATCATAATTGAGAAAGGAATCCATTTGCACTAATGGATGAGCCAGTGGCCGGGAAGAATCGCTGGCAGAATAGCAGCCATCTAATACTGCACATTTCTGATGACTCTCCCCCCAATTAAAGGACGTTAAGGAAGATTAACTCACCTCTCCCTTCACCAGGGACAGCGGTTGACAGTGAGAACGAAGACTGATTGTCGCTGGCTAAAGCCGCATATTTTGTACAGGTGACCCTCAGCTGAGGAGGCCAGAATCAGCAGTCTGTTATTGGTGAGATTATTTTATTCTGGAGCCAAGTACAGCAGCGTTTATAGGTGTGTGTCCGATGGCCAACATTTTATTCTGAAACATTTGGGTACAAAATCACGAGAGGAATAGATCGGGTAAACGCCCCGAGTCTCTTGCCCATTGTAGGAGGATTGAGAAGCAGACGGCATAGGTTTCAGAGTGAGGTGGGAAAGATTCAACTTGGGATTGCACGGTCCTGAGACAATAATCAGCCGTTCAGGGAACCTCACTGCCTGAGGTCACCCACATGAATGAGTGAATGAGATTAATGTCAGAGTTTATGAGTGTAATACTCTGATAAACTGGTGGCTTACATTAGTCTTCATTATTGCTATTTATTCAAGCTTTTGCCATTCACCCTTTTTTCATTCAAACCAAGAACTGCCCTGATGAGAGTCAAGTCCATGTGTGTGAGTCGGCCTCAAGAGACCGGTTTGTTCAGGCAGTAATTGTTGAGAGGCCAGAGGTGGGAGTATTTCTTGATTCCCTCCGGCCTTTCACAAAAGTCAGATTAGTTTAATTTAGTTTAGAGATACAGCGCGGAAATAGGCCCTTCCGCCCACTGAGTCCGCACCGACCAGCGATCCCCGCACATGAACACTGTCCTACACACACTAGGGACAATTTACATTTATACCAAGCCAATTAACCTACTGTACAAACCTGTACGTCTTTGGTGTGTGGGAGGAAACCGAATATCTCAGAGAAAAGCCCCACGGTCATGGGGAGAACATACAATGTACTCCACCACGCTTCCTGAAGTCAATAACAAACTCCTTCATCTTGCTGTCATTGAGGGAGAGGTTGCTACCATGACACCATGGTACTAACTTCTCCATCTCCTTCCTGCATTCCGTCTCGTCATTGTTCGAGATTGAGCCCATCTCTGTGGTGTCAGCTGCAAACCTGTAGATGGACTGTGTCGGAAGGAGCTGCACATGCTGGTTTAGACTAAAGGTAGACTCAAACTGCTGGAGTAGCTCTGCGGGACAGGCAGCATCTCTGGAGGGAAGGAATGGGGGACGTTTCGGGTCAAGACTCTTGAAGTGTTACTCCAGCATTCTGTGTCCATCTTGTAGATGGAGTTAGAGCTGAATTTGGCCTCATAGTCTTGAGTGTATGATTTATATATATGTGCATTTGTGAGTATGTGTATATCTACACACACTGAACTTTTTTTATCTCTCATTTATTATATTGTTTACAGTGTACAATATTTACATATTCTATTGTGCTGCAGCAAGTAAGAATGTTATTGTTCTAACTGGGACATATGACGATAAAACACTCTTGACCCTTGAGTATAGTGGGGAACTGCGAATGCATCCTTGTGGGACACAAGTGCTGACAATCATTGTTGAGGAGGTGATGTCACCTCTCCTCACTGATTGTGGTCTGTGGGTCAGAAAAATTATTATCCAGTGGCAGAAGGAGCTGATTCCTAGGTCCCAGGGATTGGAGACAAATTTGGACGGGATTATGATGTTGAAGGTGGAACTATAGTCATTAAAGCTGGTGGGTGTGTCAGAATGGAGTAGTGAGAGGTTAAAGACGTCTGTGTATACCTTGTGTTTAAGAAGGAACTGCAGATGCTGGAAAATCAAAGGTACACAAAAATGCTGGAGAAGCTCAGCGGGTGCAGTAGCATCTATGGTGCAAAGGAAATAGGCAACGTTTCGGGTCGAATCCCGAAGGGGTTCGGCCCAAAACGTTGCCTATTTCCTTCGCTCCATAGATGCTGCTGCACCCGCTGAGTTTCTCCAGCATTTTTGTGTACCTTCTGTGTATACCTCCACCAACTCATCAGCACATGTCCTGAGGACGTGGCCGTTAACTCCATCGGGGCCAGTTGCTTTCTGCGGATTTCTCAGGTAGGTCGATCGTATGTCCACCTCAGTAACCGTTGGTACAGGTGCACCCCAGACTGGAGGGGAAGGGGGACCTTCCTCCACCGACCTCAGGGCGGGCGTAGAATGCGTTGAGTTCACGGGGAGGTCCCACTGCTGTCATCGATACTGCCTGCCTTCCCTTCATAGCTGTTACAGTGTGCCAGCCTTACCCAATCTACGGGTGTCCGTGTAACTGCCTCGAGACTCCAGCCTGGTCCAGAATTCCCTCTTGGCATCTTTACTGGCTCTGCCAAGGTCGTGGATAGATTCCTTGCACTGCTCGGGGTCGTTTAACTTGAACGCTGCAGACTTGGACCTCACCTGATTGTGGACCTCGCAGTTCAACCATTGTGAACACACAGATCATCGTCTATGGTGCACAGTCCTCTCTACATTTGCCAATGACGTCTGGGATAGCAGTGGAATATTCATCCATGTTAGCCACAGAGTCGTTGAACACGGACCAGTCCAACGACTCAAAGCAGTCAACAAGGGTCTCATCTGTTTCCTCAGACCCACACTGCACGACGTTCTGTACCAGATCCTCCCGCTTCACTTTCTGCTAGTAAGCAGGGAGTAGAAGCACAGCCAGGTGGTCCCATTCACCTGTGTGGTCGGGGGGAATGGAGCGGTGGGCATCTTTGATGGTTGTGTAGCAGTGGTGGAGAGTGTTTGGGCCTCTGCTTGGACAGGGAATGTGCCGCTAGTACTTTGGCCACACGCTCTTGAGGTTGGCCTGTTTAAAGTCCCTGCTGTTATTAACAAGGCCTCAGGGTAAACATAGAAACATAGAAAATAGGTGCAGGAGTAGGCCATTCGGCCCTTCGAGCCTGCACTGCCATTCAACATGATCATGGCTGATCATCCAACTCAGTATCCCATACCTGCCTTCTCTCCATACCCCCTGATCCCTTTAGCCACAAGGGCCACATCTAACTCCCTCTTAAATATAGCCAATGAACTGGCCTCAACTACCTTCTGTGGCAGAGAATTTCACAGATTCCCCACTCTCTGTGTAAAAAAAGATTTTCTCATCTCGGTCCTAAAATACTTCCCTCTTATCCTTAAACTGTGACCCCTTGTTCTGGACTTCCCCAACATCGGGAACAATCTTCCTGTATCGAGCCTGTCCAACCCCTTAATAATTTTGTAAGTTTCTATAAGATCCCCCCTCAATTTTCTAAATTCTAACGTACTTTGTTTCAAGGCCACTGGCGACAGTGTGTAGTTCCTCAACTGCAGTCAGCATCAGCATGGGGTGGGATGTGTACTGCTGGCACTCGGGACAGCCATTGTGAGTTCCCGCGGCGGGTACTTGGGACTACACTACACGGTGACATATTCTAATTCTGCGGAGCTGGAGTTTGCCAGGACTACCATATCTGAGCAGCTTGCGGAGATGGTTAGGAAGCAGATCCCTCCAGCCCACCCTTGCCCAAGGATGCCGTGTGGTCAATGCGCTATAGCATGAAGCACTCAGGGTGAGCCATGTGTCTGTGAACTCTGTGAACCAGAGCACTCAACAGAACCGCCCACACTTCTACAGGGTAGGTAGGTGAGTCTAACTTTAAGAGTGAGGCCAAACCAAAGTGAAGGAACAGCACCTCATATTTCGCTTGGTAGACAAAAATGCTAGAGAAACTCAGCGGGTGAGGCAGCATCTATGGAGCAAAGGAAATAGGCAACGTTTCGGGTCGAAACCCTTCTTCCGACTGGGTTTTGCTTCAGGGCGGCCTACAACCCAGCGGTATGAATATTGATTTGCCTAACTTCATCCCCCTTGCTTTCCCTCTCTCTCCGTCCCTCCCCCACCCTAGTTCTTTGACCAGTCCCACTGTCCCTTACCCTTCCATGTCTCTTGTTTCCCTCTCCCCTGACTCTCAGTCTGAAGAAGGGTCTCAACCCAAAACGTCACCCATTCCTCCTCTCCAGAGATGCTGCCTGTCCCGCGGAGTTACCCCAGCATTTTGTGTCTGTCTTTAAGTTCATTCTGTTGGTTTCCAATAGTTTGGGTGTTTGCCAGCAGTGTGCTGGGGAGGGAGGACTTGAGGGGAAGGTGGTGAAGAACTAGGCTGCCAAGCTTGCTAACTTAAAACTGTGAAGATGTAATGTGCATTTAAAGCGTTGTCGCCTGTATATTAATGTGCTTGGAGTTTCTTGGTTTATGTGCAGTCTAGCTCAGGAAAAAGTTGACAACAGCTGGCTAAAAGTAAGACTGCAGCAGTCCTCAAAAGCCCTGTGAATGGCTGCTTCAGTGAAAATTTAGTTTAGTTTAGTTCAGTTGAGAGATACAGCGCAGAAACAGGCCCTTCGGCCCACCAGGTCCGCGCCGACCAGTGATCCCCGCATATTAACACTATCCTACACCCACTAGGGACAATTTTACATTTACCAAGCCAATTAACCTACAAACCTGTACGTCTTTGGAGTGTGGGAGGAAATCGAAGGTCTCGGAGGAAACCCACGCAGGTCACGGGGAGAACGTACAAACTCCGTACAGACAGCACCCATAGTCAGGATCGAACGCGGGTCTCCAGCGCTGCATTCGCTGCAAGGCAGCAACTCTACCGCTGCGCCACCGTGCCCTGCTTAGTGCGCCAGTCGACACGGCAGTGAATGTCCACCCTTCCCAAGTGTCTGCGACTCAGGTGACAGAGGACCCTGAATGAACCGTGCAGGCCTGGGGTGGCTCGGTGGCGCAGCGGGAGAGCTGCTGCCTCACAGCGCCAGAGACCCGGGTTCAATCCTGACTACGTGTGCAGTCTGTACGGAGTTTGCACTTTCTCCCCGTGACCGCATGAGTTTTACTCCCACACTCCCACACTCCCACATTCCCACACTCCCACACTCCCACATTCCCACACTCCCACACTCCCACATTCCCACACTCCCACATTCCCACATTCCCACACTCCCACATTCCCACACTCCCACACTCCCACACTCCCACACTCCCACATTCCCACATTCCCACACTCCCACATTCACACACTCCCACACTGCCAACCACTCCCAGACTCCCACACTCCCACACGCACAACACTCCACACGCCCAACACTCGAACACGCACAATACGCCCACAGGCCCACAGCACACACGTCCCAAAGGCCCACAGGCACACAAGCCCACACGCACACACGAACAAGGCCACATGCCCACACGCCCACATTCCCACATTCCCACAGTCCACACTCCCACACTCCCACACTCCCACACTCCCACACTCCCACACTCACACACTCCCACATTCCCACATTCCCACACTCCCACACTCCCACATTCCCACACTCCCACACTCCCACACTCCCACACTCCCACATTCCCACACTCCCACACTCCCACACTCCCACACTCCCACACTCCCACACTCACACACTCCCACATTCCCACACTCCAACACTCCCGCACTCCCGCACTCCCACACTCCCACTCACACACTCCCACACTCCCACACTCCCACACTCCCACTCCCACACTCCCACAAGCCCACACGCCCACGCCCACAACGCACACACCCACAGGCCCACACGCCCACACGCACACCCCACACGCACACACCCACACGCCCACACGCCCACACGCCCACACACGCCCACACGCCCACACGCCCACACGCCCACGCCCACACGCCCACACGCCCACACGCACACACGCCCACACGCCCACACGCCCACACGCACACACGCCCACACGCCCACACGCCCACACCCACGCCCACACGCCCACACGCCCACACACACGCCCACACGCACACGCCCACACGCACACGCCCACACTCACACGCCCACACGCCCACGCCCACACGCCCACACGCCCACACGCCCACACGCCCACACGCCCACACGCCCACACACACCCACACACACACACGCCCACACGCCCACACGCCCACACGCCACACTCCCACGCCCCACACGCCCACACTCCCACACGCACACACGCCACAGGCCCACACGCCCACACGCCCACACTCCACATTCCCACATTCCCACACTCCCACACTCCCACGCCCACATTCCACACCCAACACTCCCGCACTCCCGCACGCCCACACGCCCCACCCACACCACACCCACAAGCCCACACTCCCACACGCACAAAAAACACGCAACAAGCACAAACGCCCAAAAAGAAACACGCACACACGCCCAAACGCACACACACAAAGCCCACACGCCCACACGCCACACGCCCACACGCCACAGTCAACCACGCCACACGCCCACACGCCACAAGCCCACACGCCCACGCCCAAAGCCCAAACGACCACAAGCCCAACGCAAACACGCACACAAACAACAGGCCCAAAAACCACACGCCCACACGCCAACACGCACACACGCCCACAGGCCACACGCCCACACTCCCACTCCCACACCCACACTCACAAATCACACACTCACACATCCACACATTCCCACACCCCACACGCCCACACTCCCATCAACCACATTCCACAACCCACACTCCCACACTCACACACTCCCACATTCCCACACTCCAACACTCCCGCACTCCCACACTCCCACACTCCCACTCCCACACTCCCACACTCCCACACTCCCACTCCCACACTCCCACACTCACACACTCCCACACTCACACACTCCCACACTCCCACACTCCCACACTCACACACTCACACACTCCCACACTCCCACACTCACACACTCACACACTCACACACTCCCACACTCCCACACTCCCACACTCCCACACTCACACACTCCCACACTCACACACTCACACACTCACACACTCCCACACTCCCACAACTTTGTAGGTTAATTGGCTTCGGTAAAATTATAAATTGACCCGAGTGTGTAGGATAGTGTTAGTGTACAGGGATCGCTGGTCAGTGCGGACTTGATGGGCTGAAGGGCCTGTTTCTGTGCTGTATCTCTAAAGTCCAAAGCCTCACTCAGACATTCCCCACCTTTTCTCGACAATGTGATGAAACCGCGGATATTAATATTAATTTAATGCACTGCTTTCTGTGAATTGGTCTTTATTCTTTCAGATAAATAAGGATTCACAGATAATTGGTTTATACAACACCAGAAAAATAAATTAAATAATATTTGAAACTTTGCAAGGATGACCGGCCTCCTCTTCCATATGTATACTCCCTCTCATAAAGGTTATACAACCTTTTCCAAAGCCCTCCCACACTCACACAGACAACATCTCTCACTCCCTCATACACACAAGCACGCATGCACACGTACACATACACATGCATGCATGCATGCGCACACATACGTATACATAACACACACATACACACAAACACCTGCACACACACACACTCTCCTACACAAATACATATGCACGCATACAGACACTTGCACACACACACACTCGCACACAAACACACATACAAACAGACACACGTACACACACACTCTCTCGTACACAAGTTAATACGTACGCACACACAGACACATGCACACACACACTCTCGTACACAGACACACATATGAACAGATACATGCACATACACACACTCTCGTACACAAGTGCATATGTATACACATGCATTCACAGACTCTTGTACACAAACACACATACGAACAGACACGTGCACACACACGCACTTGTACACAAACACACACACACAGGTGAGCACACGCACACACACACTCACTCTCACACACACAATGATAGCACAATTAGTCAACACAATAACACTGCTCTCAACCATTTCTACGGACAACGCAGATTACAAGAAAACAACTGGTAGAAAGCAAGTAGAAGGGTTATAGACAAGCTGCAAATATTACTGACAAAGAATATACTCATGTGTCTCGAACAGCCACACACACACCTGTTGCTGGCAGCAAACTGTTGGATTTAACATGGTGACATTTAGATTCTTAACTTAATTTCATTGTGTCAGAACACTCCACGCGTTACCGAACGTCACATTTATCGGGGAAACCAGACTGGAAAAGCATCAGCAGGGAAAAGATTAAAGAGACAAGGCGCTCACTCTCCAGGGATCATTCACTGGTAAAGATAGCGCAGGGGAATCCGATATATCTGTCTTCCTCAATAAATCATTGAACTCATTCGATCCACACTGCCAGACATGTGAGCGGAACAACATGATGCTGAGGAATAGAAGGAATGCACTGAAATAAAAAAACTCCTTAAATAGTCCAGATTAGTCACTAACCTTATCAGTGGGTTGTTATAAATGCACTGAAGCAGCTAAACTGAAGTTAATGATCGGTATTCCTCCATTAATGCTCTCCTCTTCGATTAGTGCAGTTTCAAATCAAGACTGACTTATGGGCCTGTCCCACTTAGGCGATTTTTTAGGCAACTACAGGCGACTAGTTTGTCACCACATGTTCGCCGGCGGTCGCTGGGAGTAGTCTCCTCAGTCGCGCAAAAAGTCGTAGCGTATTTCTGGTCGCCGCTAAATTTTAAACTTGTGGAACATGTTTCGGCGACAGTGGGTTTGACGCCAATGAGCAGAGCTTGATTTCTCCTGATGTAGGTGCTGTCATAGGTTGTCGCCAGGATGACGTAGGTTGTCGCTGCTTTTTCGGCGACCTGCTACGACTATGACAGTCACCGGCAGTTGCTTAAAAAATCGCCAAGTGGGACAGGCCCATTACTAATTTACAAAGGAATAGATTTACAAATGTATTTGGTATTTAAGGTGTTCCAACGTTTTTTTTCCCCACTGATAGAGCCACTGCCTCACAGCGCCAGAGACCCGGGTTTGATCCTGACCTCTGCTGCTGTCAGTGTGGAGTTTGCACGTTCTTCTTGTGACCTCGTGGGTTTCCTCCGGGTGCTCCGGTTTCCTCCCACATCCCCAAGTCGTGCTGGTTTGTGGGCTCGGCAAAATGCCCCTAATGGGTAAGGGAGTGGATG
>NC_045986.1:8375404-8427911 GCF_010909765.2 Amblyraja radiata | reverse complement strand
CATAGCAGCCACCGCTGTCTTTAGCTTACAGTTTCTTATTCTGTTGGTGTTAATAATTCTTCCTGTTGAAATAAAAAGACTAAATTTGGCAAATACAAAGTTGTTTGGCATTGGGTGTGAATTCGTTCAGTTTATTATGGTCACGATAGAGCTTAAAATTTTATGTACAAGTTATCCGCCATAAATCCCCAATTTGTAGAAAGCCCCGAGTACGAATAAAAAGGGACTGCAGATGCTGGTTTATACCAAAGATAGAGGCAGCATCTCAGGAGAACATGCATAAGTGATGATTTGGGTCGGAACTCTTCTTCAGACTGATTGTAGTGGAGGAGATGTAGGGGAAGAGGGAGGGGAGGGGGATGGAGGTGTTTGTACAAGTTACCTAAAATTGGAGAATTCAACATTCATACTGCTAATTTGTAAGCTATCCAAGTGAAATATGAGGTGCTGCTCCTCCAATTTGCATGTTGTCTGGCAATAGAGGAGGCCCAGGACAGAAAGGAAATTTGATTACAAACCGGGAACTCCAGTAAGCCTTGGTGGTCTGAGCACGTGTTTAGTGAAACAGTTGCTGAGTTTACACTTTGTCTACCCAATATACAAGATTGGTACCCAACACTGGATGCAGTAAATGAGGTTAGAGAAGGTGCATGTGAATCTCTGTCTCACCTGGAAGGAATGTTGGGGTCCATGGAGGAGCTGGCAGGACAATTTTAAGACATTTTAATCTCTTCCTGCTCCATTCTGAGGTTCCTACCAGCTTTAGGAAGTCCTAGTACCAAAGAACATCAAGATAGCCTTAATATAACTACTATTCCAGTGGTTCTGACATTCACTATCATGAAGTTCTTCTGGAGCCAGGTCTGAGTGCATCTCCAGCCTCCCATAGAGCCTATATCCATTGCAATTTGCTTATTGCCACAACAGGTCCACAGCAGATGCCATTCACCTGGCCCTATTCTGGGAATAATGCAGAAGATGCAGGATCTTTTCGTTCCAATGAGGAAGAAAGATTCTAGGGGGAGAAAGAGGTGACCGTAGAAAAGAGGATAGCAAGAGTTTCTTCAGTTATGTAAAGAATAATGAGGCGAGAATAGATGTTGGACCGCTGGAGAAGGATGCTGAAGAGGTGATAATGGGGAATAAAGAAATGGCAGAGGAGTTGAATATCTTTTCCATCAGTCTGTATAGTGGAAGACACCAGCAATGTGCCTGAAATTCATGAGAGTCAGGGGTTGGAAGTTAGTGGAGTGGCTATTACTAGGGAGAAGGTGCTTGGGAAGCTGAAAGAATGAAGGTGGATAGGTCACCTGGACCAGATGGTGCACTAGAGACAGAGTTCATAGATGATTTGAGAATTGCCAATATTACCTCGCAGCAAAGCAGAATAGTGGGAACTATAGGCCGGTTAATCTGATTTCAGTGGTTGGTAAGATTTTAGAATCCATTTTAAAGGATGAGGTTACGGAGTACTTAGAAGTTCACGATAAAATAGCCTGAAGTCAGCATGGCTTTGTGAAAGGGAGGTCTTGCTTCACATATTTGCTGGAATTCTTAGAAGAAGTAAGTAGCAGGACAGACAAAGGAGAGTCAGAACATGTTGTTTACTTAGATTTTCAGAGAGCCTTTAGCAAGGAGCCACACGTGAGGCTGCTGAGGAAGATGAGAGCCTACAGTATCAAAGGGCAGATACTAGCATGGATAGCAGATTGGCTGGATGGCAATAAAGGGGGCTTTTTCTGGTTGGCTGCCCGTGACTAGAGGAGTTCCGCAGGGGTCAGTGCTGGAGCCGCTACTCTTCACGTTGAATATTGATGATTTGGACGAGGGGATTGAAGGCTTTGTGACCAAGTTTGCGGATGATACGAAAATACGTGGAAGAGCAGGTAGTGTAGAGAAAGCAGGAACTCTGCAGGAGGACTTGGACAGGTTGGGAGACCACACCTGGAGTATTGTGTGCAGCTTTGGTCCCCTAATTTGAGGAAGGACATTCTTGCTATTGAAGGAGTGCAGCGTAGGTTCACAAGGTTAATTCCCGGGATGGCGGGACTGTCATATGCTGAGAGAATGGAGCAGCTGGGCTTGTACACTCTGGAGTTTAGAAGGTTGAGAGGGACTCTCATTGAAACATATAAGATTGTTATGGGTTTGAACACGCGAGAGGCAGGAAACATGTTCTCGATGTTGGGGGTGTCCAGAACCAGGGGCCACAGTTTAACAATGAGTAAGCCATTTAGAACGGAGACAAGAAAACACTTTTTCTCACAGAGAGTTGTTAGTCTGTGGAATTCTCTGCCTCAGAGGGCGGTGGAGGCAGGTTCTCTGGATGCTTTCAAGAGAGAGCTAGATAGGGTTCTTAAAAATAGGGGATATGGGGAAAAGGCAGGAATGGGGTACTGATTGGGGATGATCAGCCATGATCACATGGCTGACCAACTCATCTGCCATTTCCTTGATCCCCATAATAAATTCACCTTTTTCGGTCTTCAAGAGTCCAACATTGGTCTTAACTAATTTTTTCCTCTTCACATACCTAAAGAAGCTTTTACTATCCTGCTTTATATTCTTGGCTAGCTTACCTTCGTACCTCATCTTTTCTCCCCGTATTGTCTTTTTAGTTATCTTCTGGTGTTCTTTAAACATTACCCAATCCTCTTGCTTCCCGCACATCTTTGCTACGTTGTACTTCGCATTAATTTTTATACTGTCCCTGACGTCCATTGTCCGCCATGGTTGTCCCTTTCTCCCCTTGGATTCTCTCTTCCTCCTAGGAATGAACTGATCCTGCACCTTCTGTATTATTCCTAGAAACACCAGCCATTTTTGTTCCACTGCCATCCCTGCTAGTGTATCTTTCCAGTCAACTTTGGCCAGCTCCTCCCTCATGGCCCCATATCCCCTTTATTCAACTGCACAACAAGGATATCTAATGTTCAATGCCCTGCATGGACTGCAATTGTGCAAAGAAAGAAGCTGTGGCAAAATTGTTCTCCAGTTTGTTCTCCTGGACAAACTGATGCATGTCGACCCAATCTCTCTGCCTTGTACAATATTTTACCGAGATAGTTATACTTATTTAGGCATGAGATTTCTCCGGGGATCAGCGGATTTCAAAATTCGGTTTAAAAAAAAAAGGTCTAAATCTCTGTTATAAATGGCTTTCCGCGAGACAGTGGGGGCAGGACTGATGATCGAGCAGACCGATTGGACGAGTGAGACGTCGGTCAGTAGGCAACGGGGGTTGGTTGAACATGATTCAGCGCCATGATTGGAGGAAGGAGGCGTTGGTCAGAGGTGGAATTGGGGTGCGGGACTAAGGATAGAGAGCGTTGATTGGTGGAGGGAGACATCCGTGGGCGGGACAAGACGAGGCCTGGTGGAGCGAGGCGCCTGGAGCGCAGATAGCGGTGGCCCCGGGGGAGGGCAGCGGGAGAGCGTGCACTGGGCTGGGAAAGGCCGGGGCATGGCTGCAGGGCCGGGGCCTTGTCGGAGTCAATAAGTGTTTTTAAAGCAAGTAGAGGGAGTGTGTGTGTGTTCCCTGGTGCGCAGAGGGGGGAGTCCCTGTGAATGTGAGCGAAGGCGAGGAGGTTCCCTGCGAGTGTGAGCAAAGGCGAGGGGGTTCCCTGTGAGTGTGAGCAAAGGTAAGGGGGTTCCCTGTGAGTGTGAGCGAAGGCGAGGGGGTTACCTGTGAGTGTGAGCAAAGGCGAGGGGGTTCCCTGTGAGTGTGAGCAAAGGGGGGGGGGGTTTCCAGTGAGTACGAGCAATGAGGGGGGTCCCTGTGAGTGTGAGCAGTGAGGGGTTCCCTGTGAGTGTGAGTGCCCCCTTTTACCCAGGCCAGGGGTGTTGACCCCTGGACCACCATCTCTTCTTTTTTCTTTTGTTCCTGTCTCATGCCTGTTATGTTAGTGAGGCCTGACACACTACGTCATGGCTAGACCATTGTATTAGTACAGCTGATGGGCATGCCTCATTGGGGTGTATGGGCATTTTGTATGGGGCAGCAACGACTGATCGTTGCTATGTCAATAAATGTTGAACCTCCACCTGTGGTATCCAGAGATGGTATCCTGCTCTGGTATTTAATTTAATGCACATGTTTAATCAATAATGTTTTATTATTAATGTTTTATTATTAATGATTTATAGACAATAGGTGCAGGAGAGGGCCATTTGGCCCTTTGAGCCATTCAATGTGATCATGGCCGATCATCCCCATGTATCATTCCTAACTCACTTTATGTCATGTCACTTGCAGGGGGAGCACCAAGGCAAATTCATTGTTTGTGAATACTTGGCCAATAAACGTATTCATTCATTGAATTAGTGTTAACACGGGAAAAAACGAGACTGGTCAACTCTCACAGATGTTAATTGTAAGGATGTGAAGCATAAGAGAGATATCTGGTAGTTCCAAATTTATTCCATTTAAGAATGACGGAGGCCACTGTGCTCTTCGGGACCTGCAATGCTGTGGAAATAGTTATATACCCTTCCCCAGATCTGTGTCTCGACACTATCCTGTCTCGGAGGTCTACAGACAATTCCTTCGTCACTTGGTTTTTGCTCTGACATGCGCTGCCAACTGTGGGACCTTATACAGACAGGTGTATGCCTTTCCAAATCATGCCCAATCAATTTAATTTACCACTGGTGGATTCCAATCAAGTTGTAGAAACATCTCAAGGATAATCAATGGAAACAGGATGTACCTAAGCTCAATTTTGAGTGTCATGGCAAAGGGTCTGAATACTTGTGTAAATGTGATATTTCAGTTATTTCTTTTTAAATACTTTCAAAAATTTCTAAACACCTGTGTTCACATCAGTATTGTGTGTAGATGATAAAAAAAAAGAATCTAATCCATTTTAAAGTAAGGCTGTAACATACAAAATGTGGGAAAAATGAAGGGATCTGAATACACTGTATAATTATATAGTAAGCGCTTTATATGTAGGCAGTAAGCCCTACTGCAAGAATAAAAATAAGACACATAACATCAGGCCTGGCTGGAATAGGTATGTAGCCGAGTATCATGCTGAAGCCCATGACGCCACTAAATCATGGGCTATGGCAGGTAGACCCAGACAAGGGCCTGTGCTTGAGTACAAGAAATTCACTAATGCAAGATATAAGTATGCTGTTTGCTTCATCTATAAAAATGAGCAAGCCATGAGGGCTGATTCCATGGCTAAGATACAATGATACTGATGTTTGGAAAGAAGGGAGTGTTCTTAATGGCTGCAAAATATTTGTACCGTGCACTGTAGATGGAATCTCCGCAGCAGCTAATATCACAGAGTAATGGCGACAGCATTGTAGTACTTTATTCAACTGTGTCCAAGGTGATTTGTATAAGGTGGACAATATTGAGAGTAATGATTCAATGGTAATTATGTCACATGAGGTGTAACATGCCATGAGCAAGCTGTCTGACAACAAAGCAAGTGACTTAGATCATATTTCTGTATGAGGATAGCTCCTCTCCTTACTATTTTTTTCACTGGCTTTATGATTTATGGCTTGTTATCAGACTCATTATTGTCTGTTCTGCTAGTGTCGGTCATTAAGGACAAAGCTGGTAAAGTAGGCAGCCTCAATAATTACAGGCCCATAGCTTTAGCCAGCATACTGTCAAAAGTTCTAGAACAAGTTATGGATAAAACTAAATGAGTTTGTCAACTCCACAGATAACCAGTTTGGTTTTAAAGCTAAACATTATATTTGGAGTAAGTGGAGATGGGAACAAATTAAATACACACCAAAACTCATTTTTCAATTATGGGTTAATAACAGCAAAAAAACTTATACTTACATTTTGGTAAAAGCTAATATACCAACATTTAAAATGTGGATCAGTAATATGCTGGACACAGCACATTTGGAAGAAATTAGACTCATCCTAATAGACAAACAAGACCAATTCTTAATGAGTTGGTCCCCATTTATTGATTTCTTGTATTCATGTGGTGACATAGTATCATGAAAACTAAAAGTTTCAGGTATGGGTGAAAGATGATTCAGAATATTAAAAAAATAATCGCCTTATGGCAACTGGACAATCTCCCTCCTGCTTTCCTTCTTCACATTCCTTTTTTTTCATTTTTTGTTTATCTGTTTTTCACTCACGTTCACTAGTCTATCTTTCACCTTTCATAACCTCTTTTTCCTCTCTCTTTTCTTCTCTCTTTAAAAAAAAAAAAAGGAAGTTGTACAGAGAATGTAATATGTTAACATAATTTGTGTACCAATGTATTGTACTTCTAATAAATAAAAAAATAAAAAAAGCTAAACATGGCACGTATAATATGCCTTAAAGTAAATTGTAAACAAATATGGAGGTAAAAACTCATCAATTCTTATGTGCTTTATTGATGCTTCCAAAGCCTTTGGTCGTGTTAATCATCGAAAGTTGTTTGCTAAATTGAGTCAAAGAGGGGTGCCTAAATACATTATGAGAATTATGGCTTGCTGGTATGCCCACCATACTATGCAAGTAAAATGGGGCAATAGGGTCTCAGCCCCATTTGGGGTTAGCAATGGTGTCAGACAAGAGGGAATTTTGTCGCCAGTTTTTAATCTCTGTATTGATGATCTGTCCAAGCACTTGAAAGCCTGTAATACTGGGTGCATGATTGGTAATACTCTAGTGAACCATATTATGTATGCAGATCTTGTCTTTAGTCCATCTTGCAATGGTCTCCAGCAGCTCCTTACTGTATGTTCTGTGTATGGTGTGGAACATGATATCAAATATAATGCTGGTAAGAGTGCTGTTATGATCTGTAGAACCAAAGAGGATAAATGTCTAAAATTTCCTGAGTGTCTGATAATAATCTTAGTGTCTGTAATAAGGTAAAATATCTTGGACATTTTATTACAGAACAAATGACAGATGATGAGGATATTTATAGGCAACACCGTATAATGTATGCATAAGCAAATATTCCCTTACGCAAGTTTAGTGCATGTACAGATGGAGTGACGATGTCTGTTCAGAGCATATTGTATCAAACTACAGAAAAGTAAGCTCACTGAGACTTAAAGTAGCTTATAATGATCCCAAGAGAATATTACTTAAGAGACCTAGATGGTGTAGTGCAAGCGAAATGTTTGTGGCTTGCAGGAGTCAATACTTTACAAACTGTCTTAAGAAATCTCCAAGTATAAATTTATTTGCCAGATTAATGACTCTGAAAATGAAATCATCTTGGCCTTACCAAACATAAGGTTTCGCACCACACACTACTAATCCCAGCCGTGGAAACATTGGTATAGTTATCACGTTGTAGGACTCAGATTTTTTTTTTTTCTTATTCTTGATCTTAAACCATGTATTGTGCTCTTGTATGTGATTTATCGTGCTTTTGTAAATAATTTACTGTGCTTTTATATGCAATTTAGTCTATGTAATGTCGTCTTTTATCTGGACCTCGAGTCTAATAAAAAGTATTTCAGGTGCAAATGAGTTTCTACACTGCTATATTGAAGGAAATTATGCTATTACCATATTTTGTAAATGAATTTTAGTTTACAGATGCGGAGTAATGTTTGTGGAATAAAATATTTTATATTTACATTTTTCACTCCTTTCAAAGATCACCTGTTTAATTTGAGACTTCCACTTTTTATCTGATATATGAACACAAAATACGATAAAAGCTAAGCTTGGCAGATAACATTAGGGCAACTGTTGAAAGGGCATCAACCCAAAACATTAAAATAAGGGCAGACCAGGCAGCATTGGTGGAGAGAGCAACGGTGTCTATACTTTGGGTCCGTAACCCTTCATCAGAACCCGTTGTCAACCTCTCTCCATGTTTGTCAACCAGCTGAGTATCCCTGGTATTTTCTGCCTTTAATTGAAATTTTCAGTATCTGCTGTGATTTACTTCACTGGAAACTTTTACTGTATTTCTTTCCCACAGCATTTTCTGTTAAATGACTTTGAAAGGACAGGAGTAATTATCCACTCACAATTTAATGCCTGGCTACAAATAGTATTTTGCATTAATCCCCCAAAAATCTTTAATTCTCTAGACACTGTCAATAATTGTTACTGGTTACCCTATGGTAAACAGCACTGCTATTGATTAATATCAAAACACACCAAACAGTACTGCTGCACACCGTAGAGTGAAATTAAAAATATCTTTAAACCCACAGTGGAACTGCTTGTTACTAGAATTGTATATTTTTGAATTTTATTAATCCTTGTATTTAATCGTTTATTTGCAGATTTTCGTCATTCTATTATTGATTTGTCAACTTTCACAAGTAACTGCGTGCAATGAATGGGAGTATGACCATAATGGTACCTGCTGCCCGTTGTGTTTAGCCGGTAAGTGATAGCCAATATTTTATATGCAGGAAGAAATTGCAGATGCTAGTTTAAACCGAAGATAGACACAAAATGCTGGAGTAACACAGTGGGACAGGCAGCATCTCAGGAGAGAAGGAATGGGTGAAGTTTCAGGTCGTGATACTTCTTCGAACTGATTAGGTCTCTAGGTGCCAGTTTCAACCCATATCTATCTATCTATCATTCTATAAAA
Source organism: Amblyraja radiata (assembly GCF_010909765.2). Taxonomy (NCBI): domain Eukaryota; kingdom Metazoa; phylum Chordata; class Chondrichthyes; order Rajiformes; family Rajidae; genus Amblyraja; species Amblyraja radiata. The sequence goes on along the minus strand of NC_045986.1, from coordinate 8,419,359 downwards.
CTCTCGCCCCATCCGTCCGGCTGCCTTTCTGCCTTTCGATTCGTTCCCGCCGTGCGATGTCACAATGCCCGATGCTCGCAAACGTCCAATCGCCATGCCCGACGCTCGCAGACGTCCAATCGGAATGGATCCATTTACATGCACGGCTTCCGGCCGCATTTCTTCCATTGATTCCCTGCAACTCCGAAACCAGACGCAGAATCGCCTACGTCTTTTCCATTTCGGTAGAGATTTCACTTTTCTTTCTAAGTATCCGCTCCTCATTACATTTCGTCGTGTTTAAGTACACGTTTTTAATCAAATCCTTCTCCCTCCCCCCCCCAATATTTCAAAACTAAACTGGCTTCTCACCCACAGAAGCTTCATCAGCCCCAGCCCCTGGTGAACGTTCCATCGTGTGATGTCACAATGCCCAATGCTCACATATGTCCAATCGGAATGGACTCATTTACATATGCCTTTGCAGGAGCCCCAGCCAATGGTGAACGTTCCATCGTGTGATGTCACAATGCCCAATGCTCAAAGACATCGTTGCCATAGAGAGGGAGTACAGAGAAGGTTCACCAGACTGATTCCTGGAATGTCAGAACTTTCATATGAAGAAAGACTGGATAGACTCGGCTTGTACTCGCCAGATTGCACAAGATTGGGGGGGGATCTTATAGAAACTCCTGATTACATTTTGTCGTGTTTATGTACACATTTTTAATCAAATCCCCCCCCCCCCCCCCCACCAAATATTAAAAAAAATACTGGCATCTCACCCATAGAATCAGCCCCAGACTCGGTTTGTACTTGCTAGATTTTAGAAGATTGAGGGCGTATCTTACTTATAGAAACTTACAAAATTCTTTAGGGGTCCAACACTCCCCCTGTCCCTCTTCCACCACTCCTGCTACCCCTCTCCCCCACCCTCGCTCCCTCCCCACTCTTCCACTTCTCTCTCCCCCCACCCCTCTCCCCCTCCCATTCCACCCTCCCTCCACACTCTTCCCCCTCTCCCTCCTCATTCCCTTACCGTGCACAGTCTCTGTCTTTAAGAAGGAACTACAGATGCTGGAAAATCGAAGGTAGACATAAAAAAAGCTGGATAAACTCAGCAGGTGCGGCAGCATCTATGAAGCGAAACCCGGAAGAAGGGGTTTCGGCCAAAAATGTTGCCTTTTACCTTCGGTCCATAGATGCTGCTGCACCCGCTGAGTTTATCCAGGTTTTTTGTTGTTGTACCAGCATCTCTCTCTCTCTCTCTGCCCTTCTCTCTTCTCTCGACTCATGCACGCCCGCTCCAACCCCACCACCCCCCCCCCCTTCAACTCTCTCCCCCATCCTCTTCTCCCTCTCCCTCTCCACCCTCCTCCTCCCCTTCCACACAAAATATTTTTAGTGGGGGCAGGTCCAGTGTGTGTGACTGTTTGTGGAGGCGGCCACGCGCTCTCCATTCAAGAAGACGCTCATCTGTTTGTGGAGGCGTGAGCATAGTGTGTGACCAAAGATCTTATAGCGGAGATCTCCGCTATAAGATCTTTGTGTGTGACGACACACGCTCTCCCCCCCCCCCCCCCTTTGGTGCAGGAGGCGCGTGGATTCATTTACATATGCCTATGCAGGAGCCCCAGCCAATGGCGAACGTTCCATCGTGTGATGTCACAATGCCCAATGCTCAAATACATCGTTGCCATAGTGACAGTACAGAGAAGGTTCACCAGACAGATTCCTGGGATGTCAGAACTTTCATATGAAAAAAAACTGGATAGACTCGCCTTGTACTCGCTAAATTTTAGAAGATTGAGGGGGTATCTTATAGAAACGTATAAAATTCTTAAGGGGTTGGACGGGCTAGATGCAGGAAGATTGTTCCGGATGTTGGGGAAGACCAGAACAAGGGGTCACAGTTTAAGGATAAGGGGGAAAGCAGAATCGCCGACATCTTTTCCATTTCGGTAGAGATTTCACTTTTCTTTCAAAGTATCCGCTCCTCATTACATTTCGTCGTGTTTAAGTGCACGTTTTTAATTAAATCCTTCACCCCCCCCCCCCCCCCCCCCCCCCCCCCACACTATTTCAAAAATAAACTGGCTTCACACCCATAGAAACGGCCCCAGCCCCTGGTGAACGTTCCATTGTGTGATGTCACAATGCCCGATGCTCACAGATGTCCAATCGGAATGGATCCATTTACATATGCCTTTGCAGGAGCACAAGCACTTGGTGAACGTTCCATCGTGTGATGTCACAATGCCCAATGCTCAAAGACATTGTTGCCATAGAGGGAGTACAGATAATAGGCTGTGGGCCGATGAGCTTTATTCTGCAGTTTCGTGACCCAAGTCACCAAACTACATGAAATTTTAACATATTGTGTAAAAATAATTAAAACAATCACCACTGAAACTCAGAAACACGGGAAAAATGTCGGGAATTTTTTATTCCGATCAAAGCACGTTTAACATTGAGTTGTCTGCCAGTTGGCCAATCACGCGCTTTGTTTCAGGCTAGCACACAAAATGGCTGAGGGCGCTTCTCAGATGCCTGTTTTACTGGAGATTCCGATGTGTTGATCTGTGGAATAAATGTTGTGGAAACTTGCAGCAGGTTCATTGTATTTAGTGGGAAAAGCATTAAAAAATCTGAAGAAAGTGCTGCGAGGTCGATTAAAGTGCAAGAAAGCAAAGTCCCTGCTGAAGTGAGTTAGTTGTTTCATGGGTTCCTTCTTTGTGTTCCAGCAAATCAGAAGGGATTACTCTACAACACGCTGGCATTAGTGACAATATTTAATTTACTCTTATAGCTTAGTCCCCCCCCTCCCCCCCCACACTCTTTCCCCTCTCTCCCCCCACCCCTCTCCCCCTCCAATCCCACTCTCCCCCTCCCTCCACACTCTTCCCCCTCTCCCTCCTCATTCCCTTACCGTGCACACTCTGTCTTTAAGAAGGAACTACAGATGCTGGAAAAGGTAGACATAAAAAAACCTGGATAAACTCAGCGGGTGCAGCAGCATCTATGGAGCGAACCCCGGAAGAAGGGGTTTCGGCCAAAAACGTTGCCCTTTTCCTTCGGTCCATAGATGCTGCTGCACCCGCTGAGTTTATCCAGGTTTTTTGTTGTACCAGCCTCTCTCTCTCTCTCTCTGCCCTTCTCTCTTCTCTCGACTCATGCACGCCCGCTCCAACCCCTCCACCCCCCCCCCCCTTCACCTCTCTCCCCCATCCTCTCCTCTCCCCCCCACTCCCCCTCTCCCTCTCCACCCTCCTCCTCCCCTTCCACACAAAATATTTTTTGCAGGGGCAGGTCAACAGTGTGTGTGACTGTTTGTGGAGGCAGCCACGCGCTCTCCATTCAAGAATGGAGGCGCGTGCATAGTGTGTGACCAAAGATCTTTGTGTGTGACGACACACGCTTCCCCCCCCCCCCCCCCCCCTTTGGTGCAGGAGGCGCGCGCAACATTTGAACGCTCCGCGATTGTTCGAATTCTTCACTAACCGTCATTCTGACTTTGCTTGTGAAGTGAAAAGTCCTGAATTGCATTTGTCTGATGCAGGAAGATTGTTCCCGATGTTGGAGAAGTCTAGGACAAGCGGGTCACAGTTTAAAGATAAAGGAGAAATCCTTTAGTACTGAGATGAGGAAAACATTTTTCACACAGAGAGTGGTGAGTCTCTGGAACTCTCTGCCACAGAAGGTAGTTGAGGCCAGTTCATTGGCTATATTTAAGAGGGAGTTGGATGTGTCCCTTGTGGCTAAAGGGATCAGGGGGTATGGAGAGAAGGCAGGTACAGGATACTGAGTTGGATGATCAGCCATGATCATATTGAATGGTGGTGCAGGCTCGAAGGGCCAAATGGCCTACTCCTGCACTTAATTTCTATGCTTCCATGTTTCCCTCTCCTCACCCCCCTCCCTCTCCCACCCATCCCTCTCTCCCCCACCCCCCTTCCCTCTCTACCACCACCCACTTCCCCCTACCCCTCTTTCACCACTCCCCCTACCCCTCCCTCCCCACTCAAGTTCAAGTTCAAGTTCAAGTTAGTTTATTGTCATGTGTCCCTGTGTAGGACAATGAAATTCTTGCTTTGCTTAAGCACACAGAAAATAGTAGGCATTTACTACAAAACAGATAAATGTGTCCATATACCATGATATAAATATATACACACATGAATAAATAAACTGATAGTGCAAATAACAGAAAGTGGTTGGTAATAATCAGAGTTTTGTCCGAGCCAGGTTTAATAGCCTGATGGCTGAGGGGAAGTAACTATTCCTGAACCTGGTTGTTGCAGTCTTCAGGCTCCTGTACCTTCTACCTGAAGGTAGCAGGGAGATGAGTGTGTGGCCAGGATGGTGTGGGTCTTTGATGATACTGCCAGCCTTTTTGAGGCAGCGACTGCGATAAATCCCCTCGATGGAAGGAAGGTCAGAGCCGATGATGGACTGGGCAGTGTTTACAACTTTTTGTAGTCTTTTCCTTTCCAGGGCGCTCAAATTGCCGAACCAAGCCACGATGCAACCGGTCAGCATGCTCTCGACTGTGCACCTGTAGAAGTTAGAGAGAGTCTTCCTTGACAATCCGACTCTCCGTAATCTTCTCAGGAAGTAGAGGCGCTGATGTGCTTTTTTGATGATTGCATTAGTGTTCTCGGACCAGGAAAGATCTTCAGAGATGTGCACGCCCAGGAATTTGAAGCTCTTGACCCTTTCAACCATCGACCCGTTGATATAAATGGGGCTGTGGGTCCCCCTCCTACTCCTTCCAAAGTCCACAATCAGTTCCTTGGTTTTGCTGGTGTTGAGGGCCAGGTTATTGCGCTGGCACCATATGGACAGTTGCTCGATCTCTCTTCTGTACTCTGACTCATCCCCATCAGTGATACGCCCCACAATAGTGGTGTCGTCAGCGAACTTGATGATGGAGTTCGCACTGTGGTTCGCTACGCAGTCATGGGTATAGAGTGAGTACAGCAGGGGGCTGAGCACGCAGCCTTGAGGTGCTCCCGTGCTGATTGTTATTGAGGCTGACACATTTCCACCAATACGAACAGACTGTGGTCTGTGGACGAGGAAGTCAAGGATCCAGTTGCAGAGGGATGCGCAGAGACCCAGTTCTGCGAGTTTGGTAACCAGTTTGGAGGGGATGATTGTGTTAAATGCCGAGCTGTAATCAATGAATAACAGCCTGACATATGAGTTTTTGTTGTCCAAGTGGTCCAGTGCGGAGTGGAGGGCCAGCGAGATCGCATCCACCGTTGATCTGTTGTGGCGGTACGCGAACTGCAGTGGGTCCAGGTTTTTGTCGATGTAGGAGTTGATTTGCTCCATGATCAACCTCTCAAAGCACTTCATCACCACCGGCGTTAGTGCTACTGGTCGATAGTCATTGAGGCACGTCACCTTACTCTTCTTGGGCACCGGTATAATTGATGCCCTTTTAAAGCAGGTGGGGACCTCAGACCTCAGAAGTGAGAGGTTGAAAATGTCCGTAAAAACTCCCGCCAGTTGGTCCGCACAGGTTTTTAGAACACGGCCGGGTATACCATCAGGTCCAGGTGCTTTTCGGGGGTTCACCCCTCTGAAGGATTTCCTGACATCGGCCTCTGTAACTGAGACTGAAATGCCATCACAGCGAATGGGGGATCGGGAAGGCACATCGGTATTCTCCCTGTCAAAGCGTGCGTAAAACGCATTGAGCTCGTCAGGGAGTGATGTTACACCGGCATTCGAGCTGCCTCCTGGTTTTGCCTTGTAGGAGGTGATTGCATTCAGACCCTGCCACAGCTGCCGAACATCTGTCTCGTCCTCCAGTTTGGAGCAGAAGTCCCTTTTGGCCTTTTTGATGGCCTTACCAAGGTCGTATCTGGTCTTCATGTAGGCCACTGTATCGTTGGAAGTGAATGCCCTGTGTCTGGACTTCAGGAGAGTGCGGATCTCAAAGTTCATCCAAGGTTTCTGATTGGGAAACACTCGGAAGGTTTTTGTAGGGATGCAGTCCTCCACACATTTCTTTATGAAGTCTGTAACAACTGTGGCGTATTCGTTCAAGTCCGTTGCCGAGTCCTTGAACATTGCCCAGTCTACAGACTCCAAACAGTCCTGGAGTTGTTCTTCTGCCCCCCCCGACCAGCTCTGTGCTGTCCTCACTTCTGGGGGTGCGCTCTTTAATTGCTGCCTGTAGGCAGGAAGAAGCAGCACCGCGGTATGGTCGGACTTACCGAAGTGAGGGCGAGGGATAGAACGATAGGCATTCTTGATGGTGGTGTAGCAGTGGTCGAGGGTGTTAGGTCCTCTGGTGCAGCAGGAGACATGTTGGTGGAAGTTGGGGAGTGATTTCTTGAGGTTCGCCTTATTGAAGTCCCCAGCAATGGTGGTAAATGCCTCGGGGTAAGACGTCTGGTGTTTGTTGACCACGGCCTGCAGCTCCTCCAGTGCCAGACGGACGTCTGCCTGGGGTGGGATGTAGACCGCGGTCAGGATAACGGAGGTGAATTCTCTCGGGAGGTAGAAGGGACGGCACTTCACCGCCAGATGTTCGAGGTGTGGAGAGCAGGAGTTGGACAGGACTGCCACGTCGGAACACCACGCAGAGTTGACCATGAGGCAGACGCCCCCTCCTCTCCCTTTCCCAGATGCCAGGGTACGGTCCATGCGGTGGATGGAGAACCCTTCAGGCTGGACCGCTGAGTCTGGGGAGCTGGGGGTGAGCCATGTCTCTGTGAAACAGAACACAGAGCATTCCCTCAGCTCCCTTTGATAAAGCAGTCTTGCCCTTAAGTCCTCCACTTTGTTTTCAAGGGACTGTACATTAGCCAGTAGGATAGTAGGGAGAGGGGGCCGAAGTCCCCTGCGCTTCATTCTGACCTGGAGTCCTGCCCGACGGCCACGTTTCCGGACACAATGGAGGCTTCCCCTTTGTTTCCAGGTACTGTGCTTGCTGTACCTGCTGTTTCTGCGGACCTGCGCTGGAACGGGGATTCCCTCACAGACGGCAGCTCCAGCTCCGTAACGAACGGGGGTTCCCTCAAAGTCGGCAGCTGCAGCTCCAGCTTCATTGTTGCTGGGAGATCCAGCCCGTCGGCTCTGGGGGTCATCCCGACGTTTCAAGGTACCGTACCTGGGATCCTCAGTCGGGTCGGGAGTTCCACAGCCAGTGTGGGAAAGTTTAAAGTCCAAGGTTCCCGCAGCTGCGGGAGTTCGCGAAATTGCGAGAGCCTTGAGGATCTCAAGCAGTTTGTCCGAAACGGCACCGATATCTGCCGTTTTTCTGATCCAGGTAAGTTGTTGGAAATTGTAGTTGAGCCTTTTATTTTCCGGAGCTCCGCAAAAGTCGCCGCAGGCAGGCGCCATCTTGGGCCATTCTTCCACTTCTATCCCCTTACCCCACGCCTCTCCCACCCCCACCCCTCTCTCTTCCCTTCCCTTCCCCTCTCCCCCCCACCCCTTCCCCTACCCCTGTCCCTCTTTCACCACTCCCCCGTCTCTCTTCCTCCACTCCCGCTACCCTTCTACCCCTCCCTCCCTCCCCACTCTTCCACTTTTCTCCCCCTTCTCTCCTCCCCCTCTCCCTCTCCTCACCCCTCTCCCTCTCCAATCCCTCTCTCCCCCACCCCCCTTCCCTCTCCCCCCCTTCCCCCTACCCCTCTCCTCCTCCCTCCCCACTCTTCCACTTCTCTCCCCCTTCCCCTCCACTCTCCCTCCCCACTCTTTCCCCTCTCTCCCCCTCCTTCCCTCCTCCCCATCTTCCCCATCCCCCCTCCCCCACATCTCTCTCCCCATCACTCACCCCCTACCCCGCTCTCCTTTCCCTCCCAAATCTATCCCGTTTCCTCCTCCTCCTCTCCCCTCCCTCCCCTCTTCTCACACCCCCCCTCCCCGCAAACGCCGTTGGGGAAACAGACCCAACGGGTCTGCACTTGGTCTAGTTATATATTAAAAGTCTGGCTGCCGCCTGCCGTCCGTCCGGCTGCCTTTCTGCCTTTTGATTTGTTCCATCGTGTGATGTCACAATGCCCAATGCTCGCAGATGTCCAATCGGAATGGATCCATTTACATGGATGGCTGCCGGCCGCCTTTCTTCCTTTGATTCATTGCTACTCCGAAACCAGACGCAGAATCTCCGACATCTTTTCCATTTCGGTAGAGATTTCACTTTTCTTTCAAAGTATCCGCTCCTGATTACATTTCGTCGTGTTTATGTACACATTTTTAATCAAATCCTTCTCCCTCCCCCCCCCAATATTTCAAAACTAAACTGGCTTCTCACCCACAGAAGCTTCACCAGCCCCAGCCCCTGGTGAACGTTCCATCGTGTGATGTCACAATGCCCAATGCTCACATATGTCCAATCGGAATGGACTCATTTACATATGCCTTTGCAGGAGCCCCAGCCAATGGTGAACGTTCCATCGTGTGATGTCACAATGCCCAATGCTCAAAGACATCGTTGCCATAGAGAGGGAGTACAGAGAAGGTTCACCAGACTGATTCCTGGGCTGTCAGAACTTTCATATGAAGAAAGACTGGATAGACTCGGCTTGTACTCGCCAGATTTCACAAGATTGGGGGGGGGATCTTATAGAAACTCCTGATTACATTTCGTCGTGTTTATGTACACATTTTTAATCAAATCCTCACCCCCCCCCCACCAAATATTAAAAAAAATACTGGCATCTCACCCATAGAATCAGCCCCAGACTCGGTTTGTACTTGCTAGATTTTAGAAGATTGAGGGCGTATCTTACTTATAGAAACTTACAAAATTCTTTAGGGGTCCAACACTCCCCCTGTCCCTCTTCCACCACTTCTGCTACCCCTCTCCCCCTCCCTCGCTCCCTCCCCACTCTTCCACTTCTCTCTCCCCCCACCCCTCTCCCCCTCCCATCCCACCCTCCCCCTCCTCCACACTCTTCCCCCTCTCCCTCCTCATTCCCTTACCGTGCACAGTCTCTGTCTTTAAGAAGGAACTACAGATGCTGGAAAATCGAAGGTAGACATAAAAAAAGCTGGATAAACTCAGCGGGTGCGGCAGCATCTATGAAGCGAAACCCGGAAGAAGGGGTTTCGGCCAAAAATGTTGCCTTTTACCTTCGGTCCATAGATGCTGCTGCACCCGCTGAGTTTATCCAGGTTTTTTGTTGTTGTACCAGCATCTCTCTCTCTCTCTCTGCCCTTCTCTCTTCTCTCGACTCATGCACGCCCGCTCCAACCCCTCCAACCCCCCCCCCCCCCCCCTTCAACTCTCTCCCCCATCCTCTTCTCCCTCTCCCTCTCCACCCTCCTCCTCCCCTTCCACACAAAATATTTTTAGTGGGGGCAGGTCCAGTGTGTGTGACTGTTTGTGGAGGCGGCCACGCGCTCTCCATTCAAGAAGACGCTCATCTGTTTGTGGAGGCGCGAGCATAGTGTGTGACCAAAGATCTTATAGCGGAGATCTCCGCTATAAGATCTTTGTGTGTGACGACACACGCTCTCCCCCCCCCCCCCCCCCCCTTTGGTGCAGGAGGCGCGTGCACCATCAGAACGCTCCAGCGATTATTCGAATTCTTCACTAACCGTCATTCTGACTTTGCTTGTGAAGTGCACAGTCCTGGATTGCATTTGTCTGATGCAGGAAGATTGTTCCCGATGTTGGGGAAGTCCAGGACAAGCGGGTCACAGTTTAAGGATAAAGGGGAAATCCTTTAGTACTGAGATGAGGAAAACATTTTTCTCACAGAGAGTGGTGAGTCTCTGGAACACTCTGCCACAGAAGGTAGTTGAGGCCAGTTCATTGTTTATATTTAAGAGGGAGTGAGATGTGGCCCTTGTGGCTAAAGGGATCAGGGGGTATGGAGAGAAGGCAGGTATAGGATACTGAGTTCGATGATCAGCCATGATCATATTGAATGGTGGTGCAGGCTCGAAGGGCCGAATGGCCTACTCCTGCACTTAATTTCTATGCTTCTATGTTTCCCTCTCCCCCCACCCCCCTTCCCTCTCTCCCCCACCCCCCTTCCCTCTCTACCACCACCCCCTTCCCCCCTGTCCCTCTTCCACCACTCCCCCTGCCCCTCCCTCCCCACTCATCCACTTCTATCCCCTTACCCCACGCCTCTCCCACCCCCACCCCTCTCTCTTCCCCTCTCTCCCCACCCCTTCCCCTACCCCTCTGTCCCTCTTCCTCCACTCCCGCTACCCCTCCCTCCCTCCCCACTCTCCCACATCTCTCCCCCTTCTCTCCTCCCCCTCTCCCTCTCCCTCTCCCATCCCTCTCTCCCCCACCCCCCTTCACACACATAGAAGCTGCCCCAGCACCAGCCCCTGCTGGTTGGGGACCCCTCTGTCCCTCTTTCACCACTCCCCCTACCCCTCCCTCCCCACTCTTCCACTTCCATCCCCTTACCCGATGCCTCTCCCTCCCCCACCCCTCTCCCTTCCCCTCTCTCCCCCACCCCTTCCCCTCTGTCCCTCTTCCACCACTCCCCCGTCCCTCTTCTACCACTCCCGCTACCTCTCTACCCCTCCCTCCCTCTCCACTCTTCCACTTCTCTCCCACTCTCTCCTCCCCCTCTCCTCACCCCTCTCCCATCCCTCTCTCCCCCACCCCCCTTCCCTCTCTACCCCACCCCCTTCCCTCTCTCCCCCCACCCCCTTCCCCCATCCCTCTTCCATCACTCCCGCTACCCCTCTCCTCCTCCCTCCCCACTCTTCCACTTCTCTCCCCCTTCCCCTCCACTCTCCCTCCCCACTCTTTCCCCTCTCTCCCCCACCCCTCTCCCCATCCCTCCCTCCTCCCCCTCCCCCCTCCCCCACATCTCTCTCCCCATCTCTCACCCCCTACCCTGCTCTCCTTTCCCTCCCAAATCTATCCCGTTTCCTCCTCCTCCTCTCCCCTCCCTCCCCTCTTCTCACCCCCCCGCCCCCCGCAAACGCCGTTGGGGAAACAGACCCAACGGGTCTGCACTTGGTCTAGTTATTCTATAAAACTCTCGCCCCATCCGTCCGACATCCGTCCGGCTGCCTTTCTGCCTTTCGATTCGTTCCCGCCGTGCGATGTCACAATGCCCGATGCTCGCAAACGTCCAATCGCCATGCCCGACGCTCGCAGACGTCCAATCGGAATGGATTCATTTACATGCACGGCTTCCGGCCGCATTTCTTCCATTGATTCCCTGCAACTCCGAAACCAGACGCAGAATCGCCTACGTCTTTTCCATTTCGGTAGAGATTTCACTTTTCTTTCTAAGTATCCGCTCCTCATTACATTTCGTCGTGTTTAAGTACACGTTTTTAATCAAATCCTTCTCCCTCCCCCCCCCAATATTTCAAAACTAAACTGGCTTCTCACCCACAGAAGCTTCACCAGCCCCAGCCCCTGGTGAACGTTCCATCGTGTGATGTCACAATGCCCAATGCTCACATATGTCCAATCGGAATGGACTCATTTACATATGCCTTTGCAGGAGCCCCAGCCAATGGTGAACCTTCCATCGTGTGATGTCACAATGCCCAATGCTCAAAGACATCGTTGCCATAGAGAGGGAGTACAGAGAAGGTTCACCAGACTGATTCCTGGAATGTCAGAACTTTCATATGAAGAAAGACTGGATAGACTCGGCTTGTACTCGCCAGATTTCACAAGATTGGGGGGGGATCTTATAGAAACTCCTGATTACATTTTGTCGTGTTTATGTACACATTTTTAATCAAATCCCCCCCCCCCCCCCCCCACCAAATATTTAAAAAAATACTGGCATCTCACCCATAGAATCAGCCCCAGACTCGGTTTGTACTTGCTAGATTTTAGAAGATTGAGGGCGTATCTTACATAGAAACTTACAAAATTCTTTAGGGGTCCAACACTCCCCCTGTCCCTCTTCCACCACTCCTGCTACCCCTCTCCCCCACCCTCGCTCCCTCCCCACTCTTCCACTTCTCTCTCCCCCCACCCCTCTCCCCCTCCCATTCCACCCTCCCTCCACACTCTTCCCCCTCTCCCTCCTCATTCCCTTACCGTGCACAGTCTCTGTCTTTAAGAAGGAACTACAGATGCTGGAAAATCGAAGGTAGACATAAAAAAAAGCTGGATAAACTCAGCGGGTGCGGCAGCATCTATGAAGCGAAACCCGGAAGAAGGGGTTTCGGCCAAAAATGTTGCCTTTTACCTTCGGTCCATAGATGCTGCTGCACCCGCTGAGTTTATCCAGGTTTTTTGTTGTTGTACCAGCATCTCTCTCTCTCTCTCTGCCCTTCTCTCTTCTCTCGACTCATGCACGCCCGCTCCAACCCCCCCCCCCCCCCCCCCCCCTTCAACTCTCTCCCCCATCCTCTTCTCCCTCTCCCTCTCCACCCTCCTCCTCCCCTTCCACACAAAATATTTTTAGTGGGGGCAGGTCCAGTGTGTGTGACTGTTTGTGGAGGCGGCCACGCGCTCTCCATTCAAGAAGACGCTCATCTGTTTGTGGAGGCGTGAGCATAGTGTGTGACCAAAGATCTTATAGCGGAGATCTCCGCTATAAGATCTTTGTGTGTGACGACACACGCTCTCCCCCCCCCCCCCCCTTTGGTGCAGGAGGCGCGTGGATTCATTTACATATGCCTATGCAGGAGCCCCAGCCAATGGCGAACGTTCCATCGTGTGATGTCACAATGCCCAATGCTCAAATACATCGTTGCCATAGTGACAGTACAGAGAAGGTTCACCAGACAGATTCCTGGGATGTCAGAACTTTCATATGAAAAAAAACTGGATAGACTCGCCTTGTACTCGCTAGATTTTAGAAGATTGAGGGGGTATCTTATAGAAACGTATACAATTCTTAAGGGGTTGGACGGGCTAGATGCAGGAAGATTGTTCCGGATGTTGGGGAAGACCAGAACAAGGGGTCACAGTTTAAGGATAAGGGGGAAAGCAGAATCGCCGACATCTTTTCCATTTCGGTAGAGATTTCACTTTTCTTTCAAAGTATCCGCTCCTCATTACATTTCGTCGTGTTTAAGTGCACGTTTTTAATCAAATCCTTCACCCCCCCCCCCCCCCCCACACTATTTCAAAAATAAACTGGCTTCACACCCATAGAAACGGCCCCAGCCCCTGGTGAACGTTCCATTGTGTGATGTCACAATGCCCGATGCTCACAGATGTCCAATCGGAATGGATCATTTACATATGCCTTTGCAGGAGCACAAGCACTTGGTGAACGTTCCATCGTATGATGTCACAATGCCCAATGCTCAAAGACATTGTTGCCATAGAGGGAGTACAGAGAAGGTTCACCAGACTGATTTCTGGGATGTCAGGACTTTCATATGAAGAAAGACTGGATAGACTCGGCTTGTGCTCGCTAGATTTTAGAAGATTGAGGGAGGATCTTATAGAAACTTACAAGATTGTTCCAGATGTTGGGGAAGTCCAGAACAAGGGGTCACAGTTTAAGGATAAGGGGGAAACCCTTTAGGACCGAGATGAGAAAAACATTTTTCACACAGAGTGGTGAATCTCTGGAAATCTCTGCCACAGAAGGTAGTTGAGGCCAGTTCATTGGCTATATTTAAGAGGGAGTTAGATGTGGCCCTTGTGGCTAAAGGGATCAGGAGGTATGGAGAGAAGGCATGTACAGGATACTATAATAACCATATAACATATAACAATTACAGCACGGAAACAGGCCATCTCGACCCTTCTAGTCCGTGCCGAACACATAATCTCCCCTAGTCCCATATACCTGCGCTCAGACCATAACCCTCCATTCCTTTCCCATCCATATAACTATCCAATTTATTTTAAATGATAAAACGAACCTGCCTCCACCACCTTCACTGGAAGCTCATTCCACACAGCTACCACTCTCTGAGTAAAGAAGTTCCCCTCATGTTACCCCTAAACTTCAGTCCCTTAATTCTCAAGTCATGTCCCCTTGTTTGAATCTTCCCTACTCTCAGTGGGAAAAGCTTTTCCACGTCAACTCTGTCTATCCCTCTCATCATTTTAAAAACCTCTATCAAGTCCCCCCTTAACCTTCTGCGCTCCAAAGAATAAAGCCCTAACTTGTTCAACCTTTCTCTGTAACTTAGTTGCTGAAACCCAGGCAACATTCTAGTAAATCTCCTCTGTACTCTCTCTATTTTGTTGACATCCTTCCTATAATTAGGCGACCAAAATTGTACACCATACTCCAGAATTGGCCTCACCAATGCCTTGTACAATTTTAACATTACATCCCAACTTCTATACTCAATGCTCTGATTTATAAAGGCCAGCACACCAAAAGCTTTCTTTACCACCCTATCTACATGAGATTCCACTTTCAGGGAACTGTGCACAGTTATTCCCAGATCCCTCTGTTCACCTACATTCTTCAATTCCCTACCATTTACCATGTACGTCCTATTTTGATTTGTCCTGCCAAGATGTAGCACCTCACACTTATCAACATTGAACTCCATCTGCCATCTTTCAGCCCACTCTTCCAACTGGCATAAATCTCTCTGTAGACTTTGAAACTCTACTTCATTACCCGTTGGATGAGTTGGATGATCAGCCATGATCATATTGAATGGTGGTGCAGGCTCGAAGGGCCGAATGGCCTACTCCTGCACTTAATTTCTATGTTTCCCTCTCCTCACCCATCTCCCTCTCCCACCCATCCCTCTCTCCCCCACCCCTCTTTCCTCTTTACCCCACCCCCTTCCCTCTCTCCACCCGCCCCCTTCCTCCTACCCCTCTGTCCCTCTTCCACCACTCCCCCTACCCCTCCCTCCCCACTCTTCCACTTCTCTCCCCTTACCCCACCCCTCTCCCTCCCCCACCCCTCTCTCTCCCCTTCCTTCCCCTCTCTCCCCCACCCCTTCCCTTACCCCTCTGACCCTCTTCCACCACTCCCCCGTCCCTCTTCCACCACTCCCTCTACCCCTCCCTCCCTCCCCACTCTTCCACTTCTCTCCTCACCCCTCTCCCATCCCTCTCTCCCCACCCCCCTTCCCTCTCTCCCCCCGCCCCCTTTCCCCTATCCCTCTGTCCCTCTTCCATCACTCCCCCTACCCCTCTCCTCCTCCCTCCCCACTCTTCCATTTCTCTCCCCCTTCCCCTCCACTCTCCCTCCCCACTCTTTCCCCTCTCTCCCCTCTCCCCCTCCCTCCTCCCCTCCCTCCCCATTCCCCCTCCCCCACATCTCTCTCCATCTGTCACCCCCTACCCCGCTCTCCTTTCCCTCCCAAATCTGTCTCGTTTCCTCCTCCTCCTCTCCCCTCTTCTCACCCCCACCTGTGTGTTTGGGGGGTGGTTAATGTGAGTGTGGTGCCGCAGCCCCCCCCCCCCCCCCCCCCCCCCACAAACGCCGTTGGGGATACAGACCCAACGGGTCTGCACTTGGTCTAGTTATTATATAAAAGTCTGTGGCTGCCGCCTGCCGTCCGTCCGGCTGCCTTTCTGCCTTTTGATTTGTTCCATCGTGTGATGTCACAATGCCCAATGCTCGCAGATGTCCAATCGGAATGGATCCATTTACATGGCCGGCTGCCGGCTGCCTTTCTTCCTTTGATTCCTTGCTACGCCAAAACCAGACGCAGAATCGCCGACATCTTTTCCATTTCGGTAGAGATTTCACTAAGTATCCACTCCTGATTACATTTCGTCGTGTTTAAGTACACATTTTAAATCAAATCCTTCTCCCCCCCCCCCCCCCCCCCCCCAATAATTCAAAAATAAACTGGCTTCTCACCCATAGAAGCAGCCCCAGCCCATGGTGAACGTTCCATTGTGTGATGTCACAATGCCCAATGTTCACATATGTCCAATTGGAATGGATTCATTTACATATGCCTTTGCAGGAGTCCCAGCCCCTGGTGAACGTTCCATCGTGTGATGTCACAATGCCCAATGCTCAAAGACATTGTTGCCATAGAGGGAGTACAGAGAAGGTTCATCAGACTGATTCCTGGGATGTCAGGACTTTCATATGAAGAAAGACTGGATAGACTCGGCTTGTACTCGCTAGATTTTAGAAGATTGAGGGGGGATCTTATAGAAACTTACAAAATTCTTAAGGGGTTGGACAGGCTAGATGCAGGAAGATTGTTCCCGATGTTGGGGAAGACCAGAACAAGGGGTCACAGTTTAAGGATAAAGGGTAAATCTTTTAGGACCGAGATGAGAAAAACATTTTTCACACAGAGAGTGGTGAATCTCTGGAATTCTCTGCCACAGAAGATAGTTGAGGCCAGTTCATTGGCTATATTTAAGAGGGAGTTAGATGTGGCCCTTGTGGCTAAAGGGATCAGGGGGTATGGAGAGAAGGCAGGTACAGGATACTGAGTTGGATGATCAGCCATGATCATATTGAATGGTGGTGCAGGCTAGAAGGGCCGAATGGCCTACTCCTGCACTTAATTTCTATGTTTCCCTCTCACCCCTCTCCCTCACACCCATCCCTCTCTCCCCCACCCCCCTTCGCTATCTAGCACCACCCCCTTCCCCCTACCCCTCTGTCCCTCTTCCACCACTCCCCCTATCCCTCCCTCCCCACTCTTCCACTTCTATCCCCTTACCCCACCCCTCTCCCTCCCCCACCCCTCTCTCTTGCCCTCTCTCCCCCTTCCCCTACCCTGTCGCTCTTCCACCACTCCCCGTCCCTCTTCCATCACTCCCTCTACCCCTCCCTCCCTCCCCACTCTTCCACTTCTCTCCTCCCCCTACCCCACCCCCATCCCTATCTCCCCCACCCCCCATCCCTATCTCCCCCACCCCCCTTCCCTCTCTACCCCACCCCCTTCCCTCTCTCCCCCTTCCCCCTGTCCTTCTTCCATCACTCCCCCTACCCCTCTCCTCCCTCCCCACTCTTCCACTTCTCTCCCCTTCCCCTCCACTCTCCCATCCCACTCTTTCCCCTCTCTCCCCCCCACCCCTCTCCCCCTCCCTCCCCATCCCCCCTCCCCCACATCTCTCACCCCCTACCCCGCTCTCCTTTCCCTCCCAAATCTATCCTGTTTCCTCCTCCTACTCTCCCCTCCCTCCCCTCTTCTCACCCCCCCCCCCCCCCCCCCCGCAAACGCCGTTGGGGAAACAGACCCAACGGGTCTGCACTTGGTCTAGTAGTTATTAAATCCTCTGAAAATCGACCACATATACTTGAAAAACAGTTCTTCGAACTGAAGAAGGGTCTCGACATCTCCCGATCCTTCTCTCCAGAGATGCTGCCTGTCCTGCTGTGTTACTCCAGCTTTTTGTGCCAATCTATATATTACTAAATCTCTGATCTTGACCGCTTTTGGCCGACTGTGCTGCGATTTCCGACAGAACACCGCCACCTACGGCCGTCATTTTTGGCCACCTCGCTCAGAGCCCCCCTCCGCCTTACGGGTGCGGAGGATTTTTGCCATCGATGACAAATCAGAGGGATATTAATGTTTTTTTTTAAATTCACCATTCTCTCTGCTGCCCCTGCTGGAGGGAGGTGGAGGGACTATAAAACCAGGAAGTGGTGTGCCTCACTTAGTCTCTCCAAGATCGATGAAGCTAAGGGTTACGTCTCTCGGAGCCCTGAATAACACTGAACAAATGTCTACACAACACAACTGAGTACCCTTAATGTGGTTTGAAAATGAAAATATGGTTTGTTTGAAGTAAAAAGGCACTACCTGCAAATGGTTGTTTGGGTGCTTTGGCTTGAAGTTGAAAGGCACTACTTACTGCAAATGGTGGCTTGGGAGCTTTGGCTTGAAGTTGAAAGGCACTACTTACTGCAAATGGTGGCTTGGGTGTTTTGGCTTGAAGTTGAAAGATTAGATTAAACTTTATTGATTAGATTAAACTTTATTAATCCCCTTATTCAGGGGAAATTCTGATGTCCTTGCAGCACACTAATAAAAATACAACATAGCATTCAAAAAGAAGTTCAACACAAAAACATCCCCCCACAGTGGTTCCCACTGTGGGGGAAGGCACAAAGTCCAGTCCCCATCCTCTTGTCCACCCAAAGTCGGGCCTATTGAGGCCTCCACAGTCGCCGCCACGGCGCCCGATGTTCTCGCCGGGTGATGGTACTCCGGCGCCGGGAGAACCCCAGCGGCTTGGGGTGCCAGGAACGGCCGCCTTCCCACCGGAGCCCGCGGCTTCCAAGCCAACAGACCGCGCCGGACGGAGCTCCACACACTGGCGATCTCTACGAGAGATCCCAGGCTCCGGGACGTAAAGTTCAGCGCTGCAGCTGGCCGCTCCACAGAACCGCGATGCTCCACAAAGCTCCACAATGTTCTTATCGGCGGTCCCAGCATACTGGAGTCCCAGCGCGGCGACCCAGGAAAGGCATCGCCCGCTCCGCAATAGCGCTCCAGCGCTGCGCCGCCGCCAAAGCCGATGTTCTGGCCAGGTCCCCTCAGGGAAACGTCGCTCCAGGACCCGCTGGTAGGCCGCAAGGACAGGTCGAAGTCGCTGCTCGGAGGAAGGCAACCCCTCCGACCAGGTAGGGACTCGAAAAGCAGTTTCCCCCTTCCCCCCACCACCCCCCACACATAAAAAGATTAGGCCCCCTGACTACACACTCAACGTACTAAAAATAATAAAAAAGAAGGAAAAAAACGGATAGCTGCAGGACAGGCAGCTGTTCAGGACAGCGCCTCCTCCGGATCACTACTTACTGCAAATGTTGGCATGAAGTTGAAAGGCACTACTTACTGCAAATGGTGGCATGCAGTTGAAAGGCACTACTTCCTGCAAATGGTGGCTCGGGTTCTTTGGCTTGAAGTTGAAAGGCACTACTTACTGCAAATGGTGGCTTGGGAGCTTGGGCTTGAAGTTGAAAGGCACTACTTACTGCAAATGGTGGCTTGGGTGTTTTGGCTTGAGTTGAAAGGCACTACTTACTGCAGATGTGAGCATGAAGTTGAAAGGCACTACTTACTGCAAATGGTGGCTTGAGAGCTTTGGCTTGAAGTTGAAAGGCACTACTTACTGCAAATGGTGTCTTGGGTGTTTTGGCTTGAAGTTGAAAGGCACTACTTACTGCAAATGTTGGCATGAAGTTGAATTGCACTATTTACTGCAAATGGTGGCTTGGGGGCTTTTGTTTAAATTTGAAAGGCACTACTTACTGCAAATGGTGGCTTGGGAGCTTTGGCTTGAAGTTTAAAAAAACCCCACCATTATCTCTGCTGCACCTGCTGGAGGGAGGGGGAGGGACTATAAAACCAGGAAGTGGTGTTCCTCACAGTCTCTGCAAGGTGGATGAAGCAAGATGGATCTGGTCACGTCTCTATGAATAACACTATGAATAACACTGAACAAATGTCTACACAACTGTGAGTACCCTTAATGTGGTTTGAAAATGAAAATATGGTTTGTTTGAAGTAAAAAGGCAGAGCCTGCAAATGGTTGTTTGGGTGCTTTGGCTTGAAGTTGAAAGGCACTACTTACTGCAAATGGTGGCTTGGGAGCTTTGGCTTGAAATTGAAAGGCACTACTTACTACAAATGGTGGCTTGGGTGTTTTGGCTGGAAGTTGAAAGGCACTACTTATTGCAAATGGTGGCTTGGGAGCTTTGACTTGAAGTTGAAAGGCACTACTTACTGCACATGGTGGCTTGGGTGCTTTGGCTTGAAGTTGAAAGGCACTAATTACTGTAAATGGTGGCGGGTGACTCAGCTTGAAGTTGAAAGGCACTTCTTACTGCAAATGGTGGCCTGGGTGCTTTGGCTTGAAATTGAAAGGCACTACTTCCTGCAAATGGTGGCTTGGGTGCTTTGCTTGAAGTTGAAAGGCACTACTTACTGCAAATGATGGCTTGGGTGCTTTGGCTTGAAGTTGAAAGGCACTTCTTACTACAAATGGTGGCTTGGGTGCTTTGTCTTGAAGTTGAATTGCACTATTTACTGCAAATGGTGGCTTGGGGGCTTTTTAAATTTGAAAGGCACTACTTACTGCAAATGGTGGCTTGGGAGCTTTGGCTTGAAGTTTAAAAAAATCACCATTATCTCTGCTGCACCTGCTGGAGGGAGGGGGAGGGCCTATAAAACCAGGAAGTGGTGTACCTCACAGTCTCTGCAAGGTGGATGAAGCAAGATGGATGTGGTCACGTCTCTATGAGCTCTGAATAACACTGAACAAATGTCTACACAACTGTGAGTACCCTTAATGGGACGACAGATGGCACAATGGGCTAAGTGTTCGGCTGGCAACCGGAAGGTAGCCGGTTCGAATCCCGCTTGGAGTGCATACTGTCGTTGTGTCCTTGGGCAAGACACTTCACCCACCTTTGCCTGTGTGTGAGTGATTGGTGGTGGTCGGAGGGGCCGTAGGTGCAGAATGGCAGCCACGCTTCCGTCAGTCTGCCCCAGGGCAGCTGTGGCTACAGAAGTAGCTTACCACCACCGAGTGTGACTGAGGAGTGAATGAATAATGCGATGTAAAGCGCCTTGAGTATTAGAAAGGCGCTATATAAATCCCAATTTGTTTGAAGTAAAAAGGCAGAGCCTGCAAATGGTTGTTTGGGTGCTTTGGCTTGAAGTTGAAAGGCACTAATTACTGCAAATGGTGGCGGGTGATTTGGCTTGAAGTTGAAAGGCACTTCTTACTGCAAACGGTGGCTTGGGTGCTTTGGCTTGAAGTTGAAAGGCACTACTTACTGCAAATGATGGCGTGAGTGCATTGGCTAGAAGTTGAAAGGCACTACTTACTGCAAATGGCGGCTTGGGTGATTTGGCTTGAAGTTAAAAGGCACTACTGCAAATGCACTTCCTGTTTGCACTATATTGATTTTAGATAAAACGCTACCACTTACGGCTGTGATTTTTGGGCATCTAACTCAGTCCCCCCCTCCGCTGAGCAGGTGCAGAGAATTCTTTCCAGCAATGAAAAATAAAAGTGTTATTAGTATTCTAAAAAAGTTGAGAATCTCTCTCCTGTCAATCCCGCCCTGAAAGCCACACCTTTTCCGGGGGGAGGGGTTATAAAACCCAGAAGTGTGGGTGTGGCTCAGTCTCTGCATGATGGGGGAGAGAAAGGTCATGACTGTCTGAGCTGTGAATCAACTGAACACACTGAATGTCTACTGAACTGTGAGTTTGGTGTTTTGTGTGGTTTTATGGTGGTTTCACCCTGCATTAAATGATATGAAGCTGCATTTGAATTTGGTGGCCTTGGACCCTGCTTGAAATGGAATGAAACTGCACTTGAATTTGGCGGCCTTGCATCCTGCTTGAAGTGGTATGAAACTGCACTTGAATTCGGTGGCCTTGCACCCTGCTTGAAGTGGTTGGAAACTGCACTTGAATTTGGTGGCCTTGCACCCTGCTCATAGTGGTAAGAAACTGCACTTGAATTTGGTGGCCTTGCACCCTGCTTGAAATGGTAGGAACATGGATTTGAATTTGATTGCCTTGCACCCTGCTTGAATTGGAATTTCAAGGAATAGTCATGAGTCAACTGCCAGCCCACCAGCCATGAGTGAGCTGCCAGCAGATCAGGCTTGAGGGACTGAGCTGCCACCTCAAGAACCCATACCAGCACTCCAGAAAGCCCCCCCCACTGGCCACCAATATTGGAATTGGTGGAGAGGTGGAATATTGCGTTGAGGGACCAGCCCTCCCGTGTGACCATGGGACCCAACGGGACCCACTTGGTCTAGTATTTTATACATTCTTTACCACAATGCTAACAAAGGTAATTTATTTTTACGTTTGTATGTGCTGCAGATATGATTTTTGTTAAAGTAAGTCGTGTCATAAATCATATTTTATTTCATGAATGATGTAACCCATATACTATGAAAAATATACCTACCTTCCTTCTATTTTGTTTACATTGAAAGTTTTGTTTTACTATTTTTGCACATCAGAAGTTTTTCAAATATATGTGGTCGATTCTCAGAGGATTTAATGACTATATGGGTTGAAACTGGTACCTAGAGACCTAACCAGTGCTGGACCACAGAGATTGCCCTGAGAACCCCCTTATGTAAACCAATGTGCATCCCGAGGACTGCCAGTCCATCTGCACATCTCCTAAATGGCCTCCCGCTGTGATCCAGCATCCCATGGATCTTTATATTTGTTGAACTAGTTCCATTCTCTACATATATTTTGTGTTTTTTAACAGATTCCATCAAATTGATTTTTTTTATCATCTAATGTTTCTAACATGGAGAGGCTTTGCAAATACAAATGCTAATAGAGTAGCCCTTGTGGCTGCTCTGCCAACTATTGGCACCAGATTCAAACATGCTGGACCTGGAAGCTGCCAGACCAGAGTTTCAACTTGTATTTTGAATGGTTTACATTGTTAGTTATTTAAATAATTTTCTTTCTTCCGACTCACAAATTTGCAGCATTTTGGCAAAGTATACTTTGGAATATAAATGTTCAGGTTTATTGTCGTAGATGAAACTAAATGATGTTGAAGATGCTCTCTGGCAGTTTCACATGTCCATGCTTCTTCCTACTACATATTTGCCATGACAATACAGGCTTCTCAATGAAGATTGCTACTGCCAGGTGTATGATTGTTCAAGTGCCTACGACAAAGCTGTGAGCAGGACAGAATTAACAGTGCTCTGGAACAAAGCAGGGTGAAGAATCCTCACTGAGCCTGACATATTGTGGTTGCCCAGTTAGGTAGTTTGTGGTCCAGGACACCCACATCTTCGTCAGTTTGCTCCCTAGCATTACAGGCCGGATATGTTAAAAGCACTGGAGAAGTAAAAAAACATGGGTCTAGAGGAGGTTTACAAGAACGATTACTGGAATGTGTAGGTTAGCATATGATGAGAGCTTGACAGCATTGGGCCTGTACTCACTAGAGTTTAGAAGGTTGAGGGGGGGACCTCATTTAAACCTACAGAATAATGAAAGGCATGGTTGGAGTGGATTTGGAACGGATGTTTCCACTGATGGAAGAGTCTAGGACCGGAGGTCATAGCCTCAGAATTAAAGGGTGCTATTTTAGAAAGAAGGTGAGGAACTTCTTTAGTCAGAGGGTAGTTAATCTGTGGAACTCTTTGCCACAGAACGCTGTGGAGGCCGTGTCAGTGGATATTTTTACGGCAGAGATAGATAAATTCTTGATTAAAGTATCGGGTTATGAGGAGAAGGAGAAGGCAGGAAAATGGGATTTGGAGGCAGTGATCAGCCATGATTGAAGATGTGCCGAATGGCCTAATTCTCCTATATTCTCAAGAGCAACAGCTCTCTTTCAAGAGAGAGTTGGATAGAGCTCTTAAAGATAGCAAATTCAAGGGATATGGGGAGAAGGCAGGAACAGGATACTGATTGGGGATGATCAGCCATGATCACAGTAAATGGCGGTGCTGGTTCGAAGGGCCGAATGGCCGACTCCTGCAAATATTGTCTATTGTCTATAATTTGTGAACTTTACGCAAAACTGCATTGTTCCTGGTTTCCTTATAGCAGGACAAGCGCAGTAATTCCTTGTCAGCTCTCCAATGGACATTTTCTTTTTTAAATTGCAGGGACTGTAGTCTTTGAACACTGCACTGTTCAGAGAAGCACCACATGTGAGCCATGTCCACCTGGAGAATATATTGAACATACAAATGGGCTAAAAACATGTTTTAAGTGCAAGTCCTGTGATCGAGGTATGTATATGATAATGTGACTGAAAAGATGCTGATTAGATAAAGGCATCACGGTTCATGGTTCCTTAAATTTTCTTACTGATGTTATACATCCAATATTACTTGGTAATTATTGCTGCCTCTTTGGCTGATAAATCGATTCATGATTATGCAACTGCATGTGCTTAAACATCAACAAATCTCGGGCAAGAAGTTTATTCTTTGGTTTTAAAAGAGCATTTTGAGTTTTACTCTTTGTGACACCAAGGTTAAGAACTCTAGGTCACAGGTCAGTATTTTTGGTTTTATTGTGGAAAGCCAAACTGAAAGGTTCATTGATTTTAATATTGCAAATCGTATTGACATGTTTCAATTGTCAATATCTAGCCCACCCGATTTGATCTTTGAAACCTTTTCTTAAAAGGATGTATCATCTCGTGCAGTCAGTGCTCATCCAGCTGCATGTAAGCATCGTGCCTGATTGATCGAATACGGACAGAATGTTCTTTGAGCATTGGAGCTACTCAGCCCCTTCAGGATCAGACATACCCTGACAGGAGGTAGACAAGGGAGGTCGAGAGTATTTAATTGTCATGTGTCAAGATGGTAATATTGAAATTCTTACTTGCTGTAGCTTCACAGAAAAGTGAAATGTAACAAAATCTGAAATAGAATATTCAGTAAATTAAATTTAGTAAACTGGGCTATGATAATGCAAGCCACGGTGTGTGTGCAATCTTAGTCGTCCATAGTTGGTACAATTATTAAGGGTGTTTCTACAGTCTGAAGGTTGATATGAAGAAGCTTATTTTGAACATGGAGTAATGATTCTCAGGCCAGCGTGCCACCTTCCCAATGGTTGCAGCGAGATGAGAGCATGGCCACAGTGGTCATGGTCATAGGTCTTTGATCACGTGCCTCTGAACTGCCCTTTGTCCTGCTCATTCAAGTAACTGTCCAAATGTCCCTTGAATGTTGTTGCTGTTCCTCCTCCACCACCTCTTCTGGCACTTCATTCCAGATGCCAACTACTTTTTGTGTGAATAATGTACCTCATAAATCTCCTTTGAACCTTCTCCCTCTCATCTTAAATCCATGCCGTCTAGTTTTAGATACCTTTATTTACACAATTCTTGCTCTCATAATCGTATGTACCTCTATTGTGTCACCAGTAAA
The DNA here is from genome assembly GCF_010909765.2 of Amblyraja radiata. Classification (NCBI taxonomy): domain Eukaryota; kingdom Metazoa; phylum Chordata; class Chondrichthyes; order Rajiformes; family Rajidae; genus Amblyraja; species Amblyraja radiata. Next base: position 8,394,652 of record NC_045986.1, on the reverse strand, counting down.
CCACCTTCTCTCCAGGGGAAACAGACCCAGCCTATCCAATGTCACCTGTGAATTCAAGCTTTCCAATCCAGGCTGTAGCGTGGGGAATCTTTTCTGAACTATCTCTAACTTAATCATGTCCTTCCTATGGTGTGGTAACCAGAATTGCACATAATGCGCCAAGAGCACCTGACCAACATTTTGTATAACTGATATGACATCTTAACTCTCATACTCAACATTTCGGCCAATATAATCATACTCGTCATACTATAGGCAAGTATTCCATTGCTCTCCTCACCACCCTTTCTATCAGTGTTTCGATTTTCAGGGAACTTGTACTCTGTTGAACAAGACTCCCTAGGACCCTGTCATTCACTGTGTAAGTCAGGTCCTGTTTTAACTTCTTCAAATGAATCACTTCATAGTCCATTTCATATTTCATCTTCCTCTCGTAAAGGGCTTTGTGAATATTTAACTGCCTCCCAAAATCAGGTTCATCAAAAGATCTGGGGAATAGTAAAAATAGTGAAAAAGATAAACTATAATCTGAAGGAATATGAGCATTGAGTGGACTGCTCTTTTTTGTCTTTCTCTACTGCTGAAGAATTAAGTATGATTCTCAGTCACGGTCAATAAATTTGCAGGAAGGTTTGTGATCAGAACATAGGGTCACCAAAAGGCCATTAAATACCTCAGAGATGGGATCATTTCTCATTGTGCTTTGCGTTTAGCTTTTCTAGTTGAAGACCGGGCCATTTAGATTGAATCATAAAAATCCTCAGCAAATTGCCATCTGAAATCAACATTTACCTAATACTAAAAATTGAAGTAAAAACCTAATCTTGCAGAAAATCACAAAAATATCTGGAAAGAAAGCTGGAAATTAGAAAAATAAATGAATAAACTAGAGCAAGACGGCAATGTTCTCGGCATAATCCCCTGTCTGTATTAGGGCTACTTTCTGATTAGTTTTGACAAAATTATTAACCAATAATTAATCACTTTGCCCTGATTATAATGATTAATTTCCGAAAATCTAATTTTTGTCATTTTCAAGTTTTCAAGTTTTCAAGTTTAAACCCCATTCTTTGGCAAATTCAGCTTTATTTCACAAATATATATCTACTTTAGACTGTCATTAGGCAAGAACTCAAAAAACATAAGGTTTCAATGGTCTCATTTTTCAATGTCATGTACAATTTAGTGACAAAGAGGCCCACAGCACTGAACATCTTTTAGGATCAATCGAGCTGGGAGGAATTGTCATGTGTGCTCTGTGCACTTGTTCAAGTGTGCTTAGGCGTTTTGACGTGCTTTCCAGGACAGCCATTTCTCGTTTTATTATCTTAAAAATGTCTTGCGGTTTTGAATATGATTACATTAGCTTCGGTACTTTACCTTCTTTCTGGAGAGAATGGCAACGAGCGCTTGTGATTTACTTTGCTTTGCAGTGGGCTCAGCTCGATCATAATCATCTTCTACAGTCTACACCATTACTATCAAATGATTCATTGTCTTTGTTTGAGAAGAGCCACATGTAAACGTCTCTTGCAGTTTTGGCAAGATCCTTTGTGGGTGGGAACGCAAGTCGGGAGTTCCAGGCACGTCCATAATCCATTGCATCATCCATGTACCTGAGGAGTCCTGAAAAGCCTGGGTTTCCTCTCTGCTCAATCCTGATGCAAACAGCTTCACACAGTTTTCTGCTGTTATCACCGGTTTGGTGCTCCAGGTGTTTCTGCATTAAATCAAATATTTTGTCAGCTTTTGACTAAGTTTCAATTGCATTGTCCCAGGGCGAGGACACTCATTGCAATCAAATCCAAACTTTCAGCTAATTCAAATGCCATCTGCAATTCAATTTCAGATGGGAAAAGATGGCTGGATGAAAGTTCACTAAGCTGAGTTGGTATAACATTGCTCAGTTCCAAAAGCCGCCTCAGCATAGCCAGCCTTGAATTCCAATGTGGTTTGCGGTCAAGGATCAATGCCATCTCTATTCCTTGTTCACGTTTGAAAAGATTTTACGGTAAACTATTTCTCAAGGGTGATTTGCGGAAAGACGTAGCAATTTTTCGAATTTTCAAATCAATTCAGCAATGTTGTCTCCAAGTTGAACCTCAGCATCCACGTATTGATCATCAACCCATTCGCCAATGGAGTTATTGCCATCATCCTCATTGGACTCCTCAATCTTCTCTTCATAGATCTTGTCCTCGTCATACTCATCTTCACCGCCATCAGCAGACAGGTTACGCAGCCACTTGTACAACACATCAACCGCACTAAGTGAATGCCTTACGAATGACATAATGGCTGGAAAATCCCAGATTTTTTATCAAGCTTCTTCATGGCACTGGCTCAATCAGTGGTCATCGCAACTACATGTTTCTTCAAATTAATGTCAAAAGTTTCAAGTTTATCAATGATCAGTTTTAGTCCTATTTCGGCTAGCATTGATCCATACATTCGTATCATCCCGAGGCCAAAGAGCTTGCCCGTGTGGTGTGAATTGACACGTGTAGCATTAGTTTCTCTTTGAGGTCCACTCATCTAAATTGAGTGAAAAGCGGTCCCTTTCTATTCCTGCTTTATTCTTGGATTTTTGTTCCAAACATCGTGACCATATCACAAATTTCCTCTCTCCTACTTGGACTTTTCAGACCTTGTGCTTCATAGCCATTTTTGATGCCGACACTTTTGGCCAAAGTTGTAAATGCAATTCTGTCTAAACCCAACTGACTTGTTTGAAGACACTGAGTTGAATTTGAAAGCATGTTTGTGTTCCAGATGAGATTTTAATGACAACAGGAATGTCTAACATTTGAAAGGTGTTTCACAAAGCTACCACGGGGGACTTCATCAAATGCCTTACTAAAATCTATGTGGACAATATCCATCGGCCTTCCCTCATCGATCACCTTTGACACCTCGTCAAAAATCACCAATAAGGCGTTTATGGGACATAAAAAAATTAGTACTTGTTATTTGTTTTTTACATGATTGAGATGAGAAATGATTGCATGGTGACCAACATTTGGCATTATAGATAGGATATCAAATCTGTAGAACAGAAAGGCAAAATGGACATTGATGAAGGAAAGCCCTGATTTTAAAACTGAGATAAAGTCAGGAGAGTGAAAATAGGTTGGCTAGGAAAAATTGAGAAATTGTATCAGTTTTGAAGAAATAGCCAGGGCCAGAAAAAGATTAGTGAGAGTCCACAGACCATCAAATAGTAGCAATGTGAGGCATAGTGTAAATGGGAGGGGTATATGTTTGTTTTCAGCAGGTCTTTGAAATGGTGCCACAAAAGGTGAATAAACTAAAGTGGAATGGTTGGAAATGTGAATTAAGGAATTGTTAGCAAAAAGGAAAAAGTTGGTGTGGTGGTTGCGACAATTGTGCCACAGGGATGAATGTTCACAATCCACATCAAAGTAACTTGGAGGAAGATATCAAATGTAATTGATCTGAAACACTAATTCTCTTTCTCACTCCACAGGCGCTATTGAAATTACCTGCAATTGTTTCCCAGCATTTATAATTGCCGCATTTAGAATAATGGGTCCAAGTTTGTTGCAGATACAAAGCAAGTGGGAGTGTGAATTTTGAAGAGGATGTGGAGAAGCTTTCAGGGAGTGGGTGGGATGCACGAATCAAGCGAGTGGGTGAGACATGGTGGGTGGAGCATAAAGTGGAAAAAAGTGCAGTTGTCTACTTTGATAGAAGAATGGTAGAGGGGAGTAGTCATAATGTGTTGGTGGAGCTGTGGTGAGACTGTACCTGGGACGTTGTCTCATGATAAAGTGAAGAAATAGAAATGATTTAATGGGACTGATAGAAAATAGAAGACTGAGTGATAGACTTTTGGATTTTGAGGGAATGGAGGAACATGGAGTTGGTGTTGAGAGAGGTGCTGAGATAGAACGTTCTTATGGCAGAGCAGGCACAAGATGTTAAACAACCAAAGCCAGCTTCAGTTTCATCTGTCCTTTTGTCCGAGTTGAAATAGAAAGCAGTTAATAGTTATTCAGAGGTACACAAAAAAGCTGGAGAAACTCAGCGGGTGCAGCAGCATCTATGGAGTGAAGGAAAAAGGCAACGTTTCGGGCAGAAACCCTTGTTCAGACTGCCCGAAACGTTGCCTTTTTCCTTCACTCCATAGATGCTGCTGCACCCGCTGAGTTTCTCCAGCTTTTTTGTGTACCTTTGATTTTCCAGCATCTGCAGTTCCTTCTTAAACACTAATAGTTATTCAGCCTGGACTTCATAAATGTTTTCTATTTACAGATTTGGGGCTTCAAATTAAGCAAAATTGTACTTCAACTAACAATACAATATGCGAACCTAGAGAAGGGTATCACTGCAATGGAACAAACTGTCAGGTGGATGAAATGCATAAAACATGTCCAACAGGCCATGGAGTTAAAGAGGAAGGTAGGAATTGAACAGCATAACGAGAATCGGAGTTTGGAAATTTGCATTAATGCATTTTGCCAAGGGCTTGTGCTGAAATGCCATGACTTTTATAGGCCTGCTGCATTTAATTCTGGGCAGAACAAGGACATTGAAATGTCCAAAGAGAGCTTGCTACCAGCTGGACGGCTGCCTGGGTACGCCATGTAGCTTCTGCAAGGCTGACGTTTATTTTAAGGAGTCCTTTGCATAAATTTAGAATGGGCTTTGGATTTGTGTTCTAAAAGGCTGCCCATTTTTGTCCATTATTGAGCAGTCTTGACTTCCGTCACCATTGTCCATTTTATTGCTTCTCTCTCTGCACTCCTGAGAACACAAGACTTCTCTACTTCTTGATCAGCACTAGTTCTTTGTGAAATAATTAAATATAAATGTGCTTATTTTTTTATTCATGTGGCTTTCTCCTTCTCACACTGTTATTCCGAAGCCTGTGCAAGCTCCCCTGCTCACACACAGTCCCCATCCTATCCTCCATCGTTACAGTAAGCACTTGTTCCTTGCCTGTATTCCCCAGTAGCTGGAAGTGTCATTTGTAGTGGTGTGACCTCAGCAGCACAGGCAAGACAAAAGTAAAACAAAAAGTTTCAAGTAACTTTTCACTTAAAACAACACAAATTATTCAGTGAAGTCAATTCTTTCCATAGTTTTCAACGTGTTATATGTGACAACTTCATTATTTATAAAATGGGAGTGCGTTTTAATGTTAAACTTGTTTTGGTGCAACGAAAAGTAATTATTTTTAACTGTGGCGCATGTAAAAGTGACAAGAGCTTTCGAAGCCAAATATTGTAGGCTCCACACTAGTTACATTAGTGTGACATTAATGCTTATTATTTTATTTTTCAGGAACACAGTTAAATGACACTGTGTGTGAGAAGTGTCCTGCGGGAACTTTTTCAAGTCATAAATCATCAACTGAAGCTTGTAAAAATTGGACAGTGTGAGTACTTTTAAAATCCATTGTAATCCTTTTTTCGGAAACTCGACTTGTTGAATTTTTCTCATAGTCCCGTTTCCATATTCTTCCGATCTGACCCACATCTAGAACATCTGCAAAGTATCTCCCTCCTCTTGCCTTGACCTTGGTGACAGTGAATTGTCCCAGTGTCTGGATCTTCCCTTTCAGGCATACCTCGCAACTTTTGCATTTGGGGACCAACCCTCAGTTAGTGTAATCATAATGATTCTCACATTTAATTCAAAGAGTTTCCTGATTCTCGGAATGCTTGGAAGTACATTTCTTCATGCTCAAAATAACCACCATACCACAGAAAAGTTGCAGGGTTTAGTTGAAGTTACTTTCATAATTAATTTAGCTAAATGTTAGAAACTTTACAACTATTAGATAATGCTGGATAATTCTGACATGGTCAATCACTGATAAAAAATATCAGCGGTCCTGCACATTTACTTTCAATTAAGGTGAAGCATTTTCTGTTGTGGGTATTTCCAATTAAGCATGAAAATAAAAATAAAAATCCAATGTTTGCTGCATAATTTAACTCTTAAAATCAAGTTCAAGTTCAAGTTCAAGTGAGTTTATTGTCATGTGTCCCTGTATAGGACAATGAAATTCTTGCTTTGCTTAAGCACACAGAAAATAGTATAGAAAATGGTTTAAGTATAACTTCAACTTGAATTATAACCAAGAATAACAAAAGTATCCCGAAGCAGTAAACAAATATTTCTACAAACAAACAAGTAAAAATATGTGACGATAGCAACGCAAAGTTCAACATGGTAGAATAAAGGCAATCCCATGAGGATTTGAACACAAATCACTTTAAAAATATATAATGGAAAGTTATTAAGATAAAATATTTTTCTTGAATTACTCAAAAAATATGAATCTATTTTTGTTTAGTAGTGTGCTTCAAACTGCATTTCAATCATGAATAAAAATTGTGATTTATGTTTTTCAAGTTAAGACAAGTAAAGATATTATACTCAAGATAGAACCTCCAAAAGAACCAAATTTATATCCCTGTTCCTCTGATAGGTAAATAGATTGATTCTTTTGTTGCGTTGGAAACTTAAGAATGGAAGCAACTGAGAGTAGTCTAACATAGCTGTGTGAAAGAGTAAAGAAGGATGGTGTGATTAAATCAGTACGGTAGTTGACACAGATAAGAAGGAAAATGAGGAGGAAGAATGTGTTCTTGCCTAGACACTCTGTGTGTTCCCCAACCAGAAGGCTTGGATGTGCAATCTATTGAGGACCAGACCAGATCTGGGTGTTCAAGGCTGGCGATCAAGCTCGTACAAGAAGTCCAAGTACCTCCTCCAGAAGGCCACTGCAAGTGTGACCTGACTCTTCTGGGCTAAACTAGGGGCTCCAATGGATATTCAACAAATATGGCATGGCTTGCACTCCATCGTTTCAATCAGTGTGAGATGGAGTAGCGCAAGTGACAGCAACGTGTCGCTCCCAGGCGAGCTCAATGTTTTCTCTGCTCACTTTGAAAGGAAGAACAATGATGTGCCATTATGAGCCCATGCAGTCCCACATGACCTGGTGATCTCAGTCTCCAAGGTAAACTTAAAAAAAAAAAAACCTGTGCAAAGCAACTGGCTAGAGGTTTCATGGACATTTTCAACCTCACACAAAAACAGCCAGAGGTCCCCAGCCTCGTTAAAGGGACATCTATAATACCCGTGCTTAACAAGAGCAGGAGCGAACTGGGTGTGGCACAAAGCATTTCACCTGAGTTGGAAGGATGTGATCCGTGAAAATCAGGGCTGACATCCCAGTGCATTGCCCAGGGACTGGTGTTAAACCAAGGTCTTGTCTGCTCACGCTGGTGAAATGGAAATATTCTGTGTAACTGTTTTGAAGATGAATGGTTGACCTATTCCTGATGTCCTTATCATGCCAAAAGTGGTAAACCTCAGAATGCTGGCATTGCAATGAAATTTCAATAATAGATTAATTGTAACTGATTCATTATACTTAACAAAGCAACCTTTGGGAATGCTTGTATTCATTTATTTTTCTGTAAATTCCCCAGATGTGAAAAGCTCAATCTACAACAGGTTGAAAAGGGAACCAGTGAAGCTGATGTAAAGTGTGCAGAAAATTCCAATTTAAAAGTTATCATTCCAGTTATCGCAATTGTGGTTATCGTTTTGATTTTAATTGTAGCAGTTGGTTTCTGGAAGTATCGTGGACTCAGATCATGTATGTTATTAATTTATTGTTTACATCTTTCTATTATCATTTTCTGAATCCAATGTTTTTTAGCCAGTTTGGAAATAATCATAGTTTTTTTAATATTGGTATTTACAATCACCAAACTTTTGTGCGACTATGAATTGAACCAATCTTTTTGCTCGCTGTACTAAAAAACCTAAAATTGCCAGTTTTGTTAATTGTCATTATTTCCACAAGGAAATAGTTTGATGCTGAGAGGAGTCATTCTCCACCTCAATGTTGTCTTTGACCTAGAACTGGGATTTTCCGCATCCATTCACACCACTATGAAGACGGCCTGTTTTCACTTCCTGCACTTGCCTCTGTCGTGCATCAGCTCCTCCTTTACTGAAATCCTCAGCCATGCCTTTGGTACTTTTTCACTTCTCTATTCTGGTGCTCTGCTTGCTGATTAACAATCACTCCTGCTACAAGTGCACTTCAACATAAAAATCTAAATACGTGTTATCATGTCCTTCGGCTGTCCACCCAACTCCAGTCTGATCACTTTAGCCTTGTGCAGACCTGCTGGGCCTCTGGGTCTGCAAACACCCACTCTCCTGATCTTCCCTGAATTCACTCTCCGCCAGTCCTCTAAAGTTTGGAAATTCCTTCCTGAACATTTTCTTTAGGCTACCTCTGTGATCTAACTGATATTATTGTAAGTGCTGGGATTCACAGAGTTTCTGTGTCGACCTGACAGATTGTTGATTAGTACGGGTGTGCGAGGTTATGGGGCAAATAGGATTGTGAGGGAATGATAGATCAGCCATGATTTGAATGGCAGAGTAGACTTGATGGGCTGAATGGACGTATTCTAATCCTAGAAGTTATGAACTTAGAAGAATTACTTATTCCTTTGCTTAAGTGTGGTTCTGAAGAATTTAGATTTTCATAACCCTTCTCATTGCCCACTCATTCCTGTTGGGCCCTGCTGCTGGTATGCTGCCGCCAGACAGACACTACACACCCTGAGCTGTTGTATATCTCACTCCTAACATTATCACACCAATTATAGATTTAAAGTCAACTCCACCTGGCACAATGGGACCTATCAACCTGAACTAAGCCAAAGAGAACAATTGTGTCATAGAACTGGCAGAATCGTTTGTAAATCACCAATTAATTTTATGTCAAAACATGATAGACTAAAGATTTAGTAAACAAATTTCATGGTATTTATGCGGAAAACCTTGTTACGTTTTTGTTTCTGATAGGTTTCATTAAAATACAAGAGAATGGGGTAAGTACATAATATCTCACCATTATTTAAAGCTCATGTGTATTAAATTGTATTTCTTGCAGAATTAAAGTTGAAAACAAAGCAAAGATTGCTGCTGTTTAATTCAAATAATTTAGTATTATGTTTCCTGTGCATGTTCTACTTACCCTGAAATGATGCATCATTACACTAGATCCAAAGCACATCAAAGGGAGTAACATCAGCGGATCAGTGCCTTACAGCGTGAGGTGCTAAATAATACGATAGAACTTTTATTTATCCCAGGAGGGAAATTGATCTGCCAATAGACATAAAAATACAAAATACATGAAACTAAAATGTGGAGTGGAAAGGCTTGGGGGATGTGCAAAGATTGTGGAGGGGGAGCGGATTCAGTCTCAACCCACCCCACGACAGAAGGCGGAGGAGTTGTAATGTTCGATAGACACCGGGAAGAAGGATCTCCTGTGGCGTTCTGTCCTGCATCTTGCAAATGATTAAAATATTTACGATATAAATTACAATCTCATCCCACATCGGCCTTATCAGCTACCACTGAACCCATGGGACTGGATTTTAGTAAAACAATACTGAGAGACTGCAAAATAAACCCAACCTTGATGTGCGTATGTAACAACTTTCATGAGCCCAGGAGAAAGTATAAAAACAGATACAATCATGACGTAAAAAGGCATTTGGACGGATATATCGAAGGGAAGGGTGTAGTGAGCCATGGACCAAATATAGCCAAGTGGGACTAGCCCAAATGCCAACCTGGTCAGTGTGTTGCACTGTGACTCTAGTCTTAGTTCATGTCTGGTAAATGTGAATTCAATCCTTGTGTTGGCTATTTTGTTTCTGATATCCATCCCATAATAATTGTAAGTGTGATTTTTGGTCAGAGGTGTGACATTAGTAAAAATCCTTTGTATCCCAACGCTTTCAGCAAAGTGGACGATGAGTGCAGATTGTACCTGTTGTGGTTTTACCTTTGATCACCTTACGTGCTCCATGTAAGTGCTTAACCTGATGTAATGCATAGCAACGTATCGTAGTTGTCTTTGATATGTTGTCACATAACTCACAGTAAATTGCAGAATGTATGAGTCATGGAGCTGTGCGTTGTCTGTAGGCAGTGGAACAAAATAACCTTCATTCCATTAGCTCAAATCACATTCAAATATTTTGTACCTCTGTGCAGATCAGATAACATTGTGGAACAAGAGGAGTAGAAAGAATGAGAACCAGATCTAAATCAACAAAACAACTGTAGTTGCTGGAGATATGAAATAAGAACAGGAAATATTGGAAATACTCAGGAGGTCAGGCAGAACTAGTTAAGAGACAACTAATATTATAAAACAAAGACCCTTCATTATAATTGAGAAAGAGAGAAATACAGGCAAGATTTAAATGTGGAAACATGGAGAGGAATAGATAGAACAATGGTAATATATGTGATTGTTGGAGATCGTGGATACCACAGGGAGAATTTGTGGTTTACTGTGGCAGTGAGAGAGTGATGATATAGCCAGAGGCATTTCAAATATTGTGAAACTCTGCCAACATCAAAGAAGGATAACATCGTCAATGGTCAGTTCTGATACAGGCAGAGAAAGTGAGTTACCTGAAGATTCCGTAGACTGGAAGACTGCAACATGCCGAGATGGAAGATGAGATGCCGTTAATCAAGCATTATTACAACAATGCAGGGAGCCACAGCCAAATAGATCAGAGTGGGACTGAGATGAAGGATTAAAGTGACAGAATTGCCCCTGTAGACTGAGAGCTGTGACCAAATCTTCATTTGCGTTTTCCAATGTGGAGGAGGTCACAATATGAACATTGAATACAGAACTCCAGGTTGCAAGCAATACAGCAAGGATCAGCATCTTAGGGATGCCTATGTATCCACATCCTGCCATTGTTAAATGATCTGGTGTGCTTGAAGGCAGACGTGGCATCAGCATTGGTGTACGTTACATCTCAGGGGAAGGTCACAAAAGAGAAGCTATTCAGGCAATGAAGAACAGCTCAAGATTGGATATCAGCGGTGAGCATGAGGAAAGGAAATGACAAACTACTTGAGATGATATAATGTCTGTGATGTTGTGGGGGGCAGGAGGTTTGTTCAAGTGATCAGGTGAAATGTGGGAGGCAGTGAGTTTGTTGGGGAACCAGTACTGCACAGTGAGGATGGCAGTACCAGGGCTGATGAGGAGGACTATACATAGTCTTGTGGCCTCTGGACAACATTTGACATTCAACGTGAAGATGGAGAGTGCCATGAAAGATGTCCTGAGAAGAGCATGAAATTTGTTTCTACTGTTAGGTACTTGGTGAGGATTTGACCGTACTAATGGAACAGTAGGTAATATTGCAATAATCCTATAGATTTGACAATGGATGTCCAAGAAGAAATATTTCTCTAAGGTGGTTCAGACAATGGGGAAAGGTCGTGGGTCTGGAGAAGGTGGTTCTAAGACAATTTAACCTAAAAATGAGAGTCCGTGCCAAACATTGTGGCATAAATATTTTTGTGCTTTCAAACAATGACAATTAAATCACCACTTGTAAAATGTAATTTTTCAAACTTGCAAGTTTAATAATGTGTTTACCTCTGCAGATTGGTTGGGGTGACAAACCATCTCCAGCTGGGAATAACATCAATGGGAATGAATCTGAATCAATATCAATGCCTCTTAGAAGCAACGAGCAGCCTTAGTGCAAAGAGATAGTGAGTATATTCAAGCAACATCTCAAATACTTCACACATCAAGTTGAATATTTTTCTGTATTTTCTATTGCTGGATCATGTTGGGGTGCAGTAGCTGCAACAGTCTGAGCCTCAACCAAATCTCCCATTTTTCACATGCAGACTAGTAGATTGTATTGGGGAAGGCAATGGTGAGAAAGGTCTGCTTCAAACCTTTCTTTTTTTGTCAGGTTCTGTTCTAGGAAAGGTCAGTAACTCACAGTATTATTGATGTGGTTGTAATGACTTCATATTTATCACAGCCCACTGTAATTGTCTTTGCATTGAGGTGGTTGCAGCCAGCAACATCCCACCCACCGGCTGTTTGATTCCTGCTGGGAGACAATATAGAAACTGTTTGTTTTTGTTTGAAGACAGGTTGTCTTTTAAATTAGGTAGCTGCTACCTTTATATAACTTTTAAATATGTGCATTTCTGTAACTTGACTTTACCATTTTGAAAAATTCTTTAAATATTCCCAGGTAAATTTGTGCAAAGTCTGATTTCAGTACATCAGTCTTCCAAACCTGGGGTCAGCTGTTATTGATGAGGTTATGTATGATTTGGAGACTGACTACTCTGTTGACCAAAATAGGTCCTGCTTATTTACTCTATAATCATTTTTTACACCACAATTGGATTTTCCCTCAGACTCCATTGGTCCAAAGAAAGCAATCTAGTTCATCTAATCTTTCTTCATAGATACAATTTTCCATTCCTGTCAACATCCTCGTACATCTGTCATCTCTCTAGTATAATCGCATCTTTCCTGATTGTGTCAGTAATCATCAAAAAACTCAATACTTGCCACATAATTGTACCTTCATAGAACAGTACTGACTTTGTTTGATTAAATTATTTCTCAGCTGTTATTACTTCCTTAACATATTGGTTCTACAATTTTTTTTCCAACAACTAGAGCTCACCTCCAGTGAGCTGCTTTCTCCCTCCCTCTGTCTTTGCATTGGTAGTTTTCCAATGCTCTGGTTCCTCTCCGGAATGTAAGGATTTGTGGAAGATTGCAAACAATGCATCCACTCAGCAATGGCCACTACTTTCAGGATCCCTGACACAAGCCATCAGAGGACATCTCTGTTTTTAGGTCCATTAGTTTACCCAGGACTACATTTTTACTGATGCTGATATTAATTCCTCCCCAACCATGATTCAGTATGAATTGGATTAATTGGATTTTCATAGCACTTGCTATTTCACAGCATGTGATATACTGTGAAGCCAATGCAAAATATCTGTTTAACCTTTGCCATTTCCTTGTTTCATAAAACCATTTACCCAGCATATTTTTCACGTACCTAAAGTTCACATGGACCACTGTCTTCCCTTTATCTGCTTGGAACAACTCGTATTATAATAGTCCTTCCTGGTTTGCTCTCAAGGTTTATTTTCTGTTTTTATCTTTATTGTCCACCTTTGCTGGATTCTAAATTTTTCCCAATTTTTCAACTCTATCGCTAACTTTAGTATCCTTATACATTTTCTCTTCAACTTAATTTCCTCCATAACTACATTGATTACCCATATTCTGTTTATCTCGTCCTTCTAACTGCGATATGTGTCTCTGACTCAAAGTGCAGCATAATCGTGGGATGATGAAGCAGGGATTGCGTATAGAAGTTGGGATGTAATGTTGTAATAGTAATGTTGAGTATAGAAGTTGGGATGTAATGTTAAAATTGTACAAGGCATTGGTGAGGCCAATTCTGGAGTAAGGTGTACAATTTTGGTCGCCTAATTATAGGAAGGATGTCAACAAAATAGAGAGAGTACAGAGGAGATTTACTAGAATGTTGCCTGGGTTTCAGCAACTATGTTACAGAGAAAGGTTGAACAAGTTAGGTCTTTATTCTTTGGAGCGCAGAAGGTTAAGGGGGGACTTGATAGAGGTCTTTAAAATGATGAGAGGGATAGACAAAGTTGACGTGGATAAGCTTTTCCCACTGCGAGTAGGGAAGATTCAAACAAGAGGACATGACTTGAGAATTAAGGGACAGAAGTTTAGGGGTAACATGAGGGGGAACTTCTTTACTCAGAGAGTGGTAGCTGTGTGGAATGAGCTTCCAGTGAAGGTGGTGGAGGCAGGTTCGATTTTATCATTTAAAAATAAATTGGATAGTTATATGAACGGGAAAGGAATGGAGGGTTATGGTCTGAGTGCAGGTAGATGGGACTAGGGGAGAATACGTGTTCGGCACGGACTAGAAGGGCTGAGATGGCCTGTTTCCGTGCTGTAATTTTTATATGGTTATATGGATTGTCAAAAACAATGCAGCAAGAAGGTCCAATGGACAGTGGTAAATTTGTCTGTCTTTCCATGCATCAATAAAACAAACAAAGCTGGACAACTCTGTGGAAAGATAAACAAGAGTTGATGTTGAAGATCTTTTGTCAGAACCATTCTGACAAATAATCCTCACGTTGAAACATGAACTCTTGATCACTTTTTATGGATGCTGTTACCCACTGAGTGTTTCTCTCATTTTCAGTTTTTCTTTTCAGGTTTATGTCATCTATATTTTCATGATCTTTGTTCAATGCAGTGTTTATAGCTGGAGGTATGAATGCATAGCTTGACATTACTATTTAGAACGTTTCTGACATATGACATCCATTTACAGATTACCAAGAACACCTGAAACAGACGACCATTCCAGTCCAGCCCCAAGAAGCTCAAATGTTCTCATCCTCTGAACAGTTCAGGCTTTAACTTATTTACATATTCCACGCTGTCTTTACGCAAGTCCCTGCTCCTCCGTATAACATCTTCAAATCCTCAGCCGTCAACTGACCAGCAGCTGAAGACTAAAACACTTGAAATGAAAAGAGACATTTGATTTCGAGAGAAACTTGACAGCAATTTCAGTAAAAATTTCTATGGATATATGAAAAGAAAATTGATTTCTAAGTGTGGGACCTCCAGAGAATGAGGCTGATGAATTAATAACAGTGTTAGGGAGCCTACTCCTGTACATTTTTTGTACTTATGCTCGCTGACAGTGATGTATGGCTGCTCAAGGTACTGGCTCATCTTTATTTATGATACAACTGCTGATGGTAGTAGTATAATGAATTCTGAAGTGTATAGACACATCATATCTGCTCAAGTTCAAATAAATGCCTCAAAACTCATTGGCCGGTGGTTCATTCTCCAGCAAGACAATGATCCTAAACAACAAAGGAGTTTTTCAAAGCTAAAAAATTGTACATTCTTGAGTGGCCAAGTCAATCACCCGATCTGAACCCAATTGAGCATACCTTTAATATGCTGACGAGAAAACTGAAGGGGACTAGCCCCCAAAACAAGCATAAGCTAAAGATGGCTGCAATACAGGCCTGGCAGAGCATCACCAGAGAACACACCCAGCAACTAGTGATGTCCATGAATCGCAGACTTCAAGCAGTCGTTGCATGTAAACGATATGCAAGAAAATACTAAACATGACTACTTTCATTTACATGCTGTGTCCCAAACATTATGGTGCCCTGAAATGGGGGGACTTTGTATAAACATTGCTGAAATTTCTACATGACTAAAAGACTGCGGCTCAGCTGGCGGAGCCGCTCCAGACCATTTTCAACCTGAGCCTCCAGTCAGGGAGGGTACCAGGTCTGTGGAAAACATCATGTCTCGTGCCGGTTCCCAAAGCAGGGCGGCCGACCGAGATCAACGACTACAGACCGGTGGCCCTTACATCCCATATTATGAAAACAATGGAGCGGCTACTCATTCGTCTCCTGAGACCACAAGTCCAGCACGCACTCGACCCACTACAGTTTGCATACCAGGAGAACATTGGGGTGGATGACGCAGTCCTCTACATGCTGCACCGGATCTACTCCTTTTTGGACAAACCCGGTGGCTATGTGAGGATTATGTTCTTCGACTTTTCAAGTGCGTTCAACACCATCCAACCCCTGATTCTGAATGACAAGCTTAAGAAGATGGGGGTGGATTCCACATTTATCTCCTGGATATACAACTACCTGACGGGTCGACCACAGTTTGTCAAGCTGGGGGACAGTGTGTCTGGCACAGTGGTGTGCAATGTTGGAGCCCCACAGGGAACGGTTCTGGCCCCGTTCCTCTTCACCCTGTACACAGCAGACTTGAACTATAAGTCTGACACATGCCACGTACAGAAATACTCAGATGATACAGCGATTGTGGCATGTGTAAGGAACGGGCAGGAGGAGGAATACAGGAACTTGACCAGTGCCTTTTGTGCCTGGAGTGAAGAGAACTGTCTCACCCTGAACACAACAAAGACTAAAGAGATGGTGGTTAACTTTGGCAGGTCCAAGCTCCCCCTTCAGCCGGTCAACGCTGCAGGGGCTGACATTGAGGTGGTGCAGACATATAAATACCTTGGAGTGCACCTTGACAACAAACTGGACTGGTCTGTCAACTCTGACTCCGTCTACAAAAAAGGCCAGAGCAGACTCTTTTTCCTCAGAAGGCTCAAATCCTTCAATGTGTGTAAGGATATGCTGCACATGTTTTTCAACACAGTGGTCGCAAGCGTTATTTTCTACGCTGTTGTCTGCTGGGGCAACAGCATTAGTGCAAAAAACAATAGGAAGCTGGTCAAACTGGTTACACGAGCTAGCTCAGTGCTGGAGGGGAGAGTAGACTCTGGGATGGAGGTGCTTGAGAGGCGTATGAGGCACAAGGTGCAGGTCATCCTGAAAAACCCCGGGCATCCCCTCCATATAATTCTGGAGAGTCAGAAGAGCACTCGGAACAACAACCGGCTCCTCTCCCTGCCCTGTAGAACGGAGCGGTTCAGGAGATCCTTCACCCCTGCAGCCATTAGATTTTATAATTCGGACCGCTAGGCTGTAGGGGGATGCATTTTGCAATTATTAATTTTTAACTGTTAATTATTGGTCTTTTTAAATATTTATTGCTCTCAGGTAGTGTCCACATTGTATTCTATGTATTTTCTGTCTGCGTTCGTTTTGAATCTGTGGGTTTGTTGGTTGGGAGCTTCTGGACATCTGAATTTCCCTGAGGGGATCAATAAAGTATTTATTATTATTATTATTATTATTATTATTATTATTATTATTATTATTATTATTAAATGTATAAAAAATACCCTTTAATAAAATCTGACAATGTGCACGTGATTTTTTTCTATTACAAATCTCAAATGATGGAGGACAGCATAAAATAAATAAATGATGGGTCTTTGTCCCAAACATCTCTGGTTTGCTTCCAGTACCTCGTGTTAGTGAGGGTAAGAACGGAAAGAAAGGGGAGATGAATGTGTGGCTGAGGAGTTGGTGCAGGGGGCAAGGATTTAGATTTCTGGACCATTGGGATCTCTTCTGGGGCAGGGGGGACCTGTACAAAAGAGAGGGGTTACACCTTAACTGGGGGGGGGGGGGGGGGGGGGGGGGGGTGGGAGAAGAGATTAGTGGTTGGTGTAGAGGGTGGTGAGAGAAAGGTTGGAGGACAGAATAGGCAGGAGAAAAGTGGAGAGCGAGGAAGGAAGGTTGGTTTAAACTACATGTATTTGATTGCAAGGGGCCTGACAGGTAAGGCAGATGAGCTCAGGGCATGGATAGGTATGTGCGACGGGTCGTAGCCATTACTGAAACCTGGTTAAGAGGGGCAGGGTTGGCCGCTCAATGTTTCCGGAGATACAGGTGCTTCAGAATGGGATACTGAGTTGGATGATCAGCCATGATCATATCGAATGGCGGTGCAGGCTAGAAGGGCTGAATAGCCTACTCCTGCACCTATTTTCTATGTTTGAGGGTAAAAGAGGGTGGTTAAAGAGGACATTATTGGTTAAAGAGGATGTCACGGCAACAGTCAGAGGTGACATTACAGTAGCAATTACAAATTTTGAGATTTAAAAAATCTAGTCTGCAATTTATCCCATCAGATAAAGCATAAACAGAAGTTTAATTTGACACCTAATGCACTTTCATATCTTCAGTATTAAAAAGGTTATGGCCTTTTTCATACTCGGGAATTAGCATCTTGTTCCCTATTGCTTTCCATTGACTTAACACAAAAGCTGTGATTGAGGACAGTCAAAAGCCCATAACTTTCTTAAAAATCAAGAGAACTGAATGAAATTTCCAGTTATTATACATTGAAGCATTCTGAAACAAATATAAAACATCTTACTTGGATGACCTGAAATTAAAGCATATAATTAGTTAATTACCTAATTGTAGTTAATTACAAAATTGACCGTTGTGACGGAAATAGTAATAAACACCCAGACTGCCTTAAATTCAAAAATGTGATATTCTCAAGATCAGAACTTTAATATTATTATATGCTGTGAATCCGTAACAGATAGGTAAATATATTACAATTTCTAGCAATTGACCAAGTCTTCATGGAGAATTGGCATATCCATAATCAGTAGCATCATCATACTGTTCAAGAAGGAACTGCAGATGCTGGAAAATCGAAGGTACACAAAAATGCTGGAGAAAATCAGCGGGTGCAGCAGCATCTATGGAGCGAAGGAAATAGGTGACGTTTCGGGCCGTAACCCTTCAGACTGATAGGGGGTGGGGGGGGGGAGAAGGAAGGAAAAAGGGAGGAGGAGGAGCCCGAGGGTGGGGGGATGGGAGGAGACAGCTCGAGGGTTAAGGAAGGGGAGGAGACAGCAAGGGCTAGCAAAATTGGGAGAATTCATGACAGTGTGTTAGGCGCTTCCCCCTCCTGGTGAAGGCTATGTACTTACCTTTCTCTGTTTCTCTCCAAAGTACAGGCCTCGTGGCTGTGAGTCTGGAATCGAGGGGTTAAAGGCTCCTGTACCCGATTGGCCAAGCTGCGTCAGGTGACGGGTGACTCATCTGAAGTATAAATACCAGAGCTTCCCAGGATTCTCTCTCTTCTTCGTCGACCCTGACTGATGAGCAGACTGCTGGTGTGGGCCGAGGAAGCCTGACCACATGGCATAGAACTTTAGTGTATTTTCACCATTCCTTGTTAACAGATATTGAATTGGGACGGATAAGGGCTGACCTTAGAGTTTTCGTGTATTTTGGTTTCAGGGTTGTATCTCTTTGGGCAGGTTTTGGAGACTCCGGTTCGACGGCCCATTGCGTGGCTGGCTGGAGCATTGTTAAATTGTTTGTCAGTTTATCCATATCCCTGACTGGGTTGTTTAAATCAGGTTTGAGTTTTGTGTTCCAATGAATAATTAAAACTGTTTTTGAACCTGAACCTGGTTTTTGACTTGTGTTATGCGGCTCTGAAGTACTTGCATTCGGGAGTCGTAACACAGTGAGATTTAAAAATCATGTTATATTGTGATGGAATCTACAGGACATTGTTAATGGGAAAGTAGTGGGCAGAAAGGTATGTCATGTGTGGTTTGAAGAGCAAAAACTTGTAGTTTACAATGCCAGAATTGAAAAGTTGACGAAAAACAAGGTGTAGAGTTGCTTATTGGTTACAATCTGAGGAGTATGATGTCAGTCCGCAAGAACCTACCTGAACTCCCGGTGGCTCAGCACTTCAACTCCCCCTCCCATTCCCAATCCGACCTCTCTGTCCTGGGTCTCCTCCATTGCCAGAGTGAGCTACACCGGAAATTGGAGGAACAGCACCTCATATTCCGCCTGGGT